>NC_090252.1:74649319-74656682 GCF_037325665.1 Littorina saxatilis
TAAACAATAGACACTTTTAGTAAAGATCACCTGAAAGCTGGGTTTCTTCACCTGCAAGCGATACCAAAAAGTCCAAATGTCAAAAATGACACTTTGTTATTTTGTTGTCAAATTTGAATTGTCGACGTTATTATCATTGATTGGGTCAATTCTCCCAAAATGTGATCACTATCCCACCACTCTGCTTCTGCTTTCATTCTTTGCGCACATTTGTTTTATTCCTTGAGCTTGATTGATTGACAGCTCACAATGTGTTCTCCCCCCACTCCCGCGCCTTTCCGCCCCCCCCCCCCCCCCCTGCAAGATAAGATTTTGCATTTGGCTGACGCATCCCGGAAGAAATCATGTATCAATTTATGTTTTTGCTCCTTGAATATGGCCCTAAAGCTCACGGACACTGGTAAAATGTCAATCAGTGAGTCGCGCCCACAGGTATTCAGTGAGTATATGTCTGGTGTTCATCGAGAATTAAACACAGGTAATCTGGCCAATCACAAAACCTGTTACATTTCAAACCAACATTGATTGAATTACAATTAGCTTTTAATTACTGCGGACATAACAACTGACCTCTTTTCCAAAAGAGAATTCCCATGCAGATGGAAAGGACCGTGACAATCAGCAGCACAAAGCCAACAACACCTCCAAGTATGATGAACCCAACCACCACAGGATCAACTGCAACTCAAATCCAATAAAACATCACCCCATCAATCCATACATGAGGCAATAAGTTGGACAATCAGTTCAAAAATCAAAAGAAACGAGCAAGCATAAGTGACTAATAATATATGTATAAACAGCTCAGTCAAAAACTTGTTAAGTCACTAAATAAGAGTTTGAGCCCACATATGTGCAATTACTGTCAACAAGTTCTTTCTTCAACGGTCTCTGTTTTTTTAGGGGAAGGATTGATAATAACATAGCAATAATGCATTCATAAATATGTCTTGAGAACATTACCTCTATGTCGTATGAATTTCAAATTATAAGACGTGTCAGCGTGGTTCAAAAAAAGGTTACAAGCAAGAAATATTTGCAAGTATTAATTGGTGTTAAATCACAATCATTGGAAATTTAACACAATCTTCTTTCAAACAAATGAGTTTAAAAAGAGTGTTGTTTCGTTGAGATTGTTGTTCGAAAAGTACTACACAATTAAGTACGAATTATTAAATGCTTATCTTTAAGCGAGTTTTGTGTTTTGCCACATAAACATTATTACTTGGCGGCAGCGGCAAAGAGGCAGAGATGCCAGTGGTTTCAGATACTTCCAACCCGGTGATCCATTCTGTAGTGAGACTGGTGCTTGGGTAACGTGCTGAAAAAAGTATATGGTATACCCTTACTTGACAACGATTAAGGATACTAGCAAATGAAAACAATAGCACACACACACACACACACACACACACACACACACACACACACACACACACACACACACACACACACACACTCACATATACATACATACATACACACACACACATACACCTACATACACACGCACACATAAACACGCACACACACACATACATACACACACACACACACATACACACACATATACACCTACATACACACGCACACATAAACACGCACGCACGCACACACACATACACACACACACACACACACACACTCACAAATGATAGTTTCTGGGTATGATATCTCCAGAACAAGTTTTCTTTTTTTCGATAATTGTCTTTGATGACGTCATATCCGGCTTTTTATAAAAGTTGAGGCAGCACTGTCACGCCTTCATTTTTTAACCAAATTGATTGACATTTTGGTCAAGCAATCTTCGACAAAGGCCGGACTTTGGCATTGCATTTCAGCTTGAAGGCGTAAAAGTTAATAAATGAGTTTGATCATTACAAATCTGAAAATTGTATATAAAATTATTTTTTTTATTAAACGATCCAAAAATATTTTCATCTTATTTCATCATTATTTGCTGATTCCAAAAACATATAAATATGTTACATTATTATTAAAAACAAGCTCAGAAAATTAAAAATATGAACATTATGATTAAAACTAAAATTCCGAAATCTGTTAACTCATCTGTTTATGAGTTTACCAGACCCTGATGATAAGTTTTTGTTTGATTTGAATAGGTTATTTTTTTCATTTCTATGGAATGGTAAGAAAGATAGAATAAAGAGAACAACAGCATATCAGTCGTTTGAAGAGGGGGGGCTTAAAATGGTGGATTTGAAATGCTTTTTGTCAGCTCTGAAGATATCATGGTTACAGCGAGTCCTTTGTAGTGAAGGAAAAGTAACTAAACTTCTGAAAGCTCTGTGTCCACTTGTACATAACATTCACAAAAGAGGAGGTGAGTTTGGAAACATATTGATGCAAAGAGTTCAGAATCCTTTCTGGAGAGATGTTTTCAAACATTATAAACATTTTGCATGCAAATGTGTCCCCATCTCCTTGAGTGATTTTGCTTCAGAGCGTCTGTATTATAATGTACATATTTGCATAGATAAAAAGGTTATTTTTAACAGGAATTGGATGGAAAACGGCATTATTACAGTCGGTCACTTGATGAGAGCCGATGGGTTTTTGTCATATAACGATTTTAAATTGAAACATCCAAATTTACAACTGAATTTTGTCTTTTTCGAGGGCGTTATGCGCTCAGTTAAGAATTTTCATAAAAGACTAAAGTTAGATGCAGTTTTAAACAATGTTTTTCATATTGGTGATGATGTTGTATGGAAACAAATAGCTAAAGGTGGAGTAAAACATATATATACCCATCTTGTGAAAAATGATGGCAATCTACAGTGCATGGAAAAATGGGCTAATTTATTGAATTTTGATGTAAATGTTGGAAAGGTATTTCTGACAATAAGGCGAACTACACAAGACACATACCTAAGGTGGTTCCAATATAGAATACTACATAGAATTTTTCCCACTCAACGCCTGTTATTTTTGATGAAAATTTCTGACACATCACTATGTAGCTTCTGTACACAGGAAGAGGAAACCTTAGAACATTTGTTTTGGGAGTGCACAAGAGTTAAGCTTTTCTGGTCTGATTTCACAGAATGGTTATGTCAAAATTTCACACATTGCAGTAATTTGAATTTGTCAAAAGAGCTAGTCATTTTAGGGTATTTAGACAACTTTCATACGGATGCTGTTTTTGATTTGTTTATTCTCCTTGCCAAACAAAGTATATTTGGAGCCAAATTAAATAAGACAGTCCCAACACTAAATGTTTTTGTGAAAATTGCTAAACAAAGGTTTTTGATCGAAAAGTATAATGCTAGTGTAAATAATTATTATGGTAAATTTGAAAAAGAGTGGTGTTTATATAGACACTTTTTTCATTGATGCTATAGGATAATTGTATTGATTGATTTCGTATGAACATTTTTGAATGTGATACCCCCTGACCCATTTACTCATAACAGGTTATACAATACTTTTATGCCGATAATTAAATCCCATGTATACTTGGAGGCTAAATTGTGACCACCGCCCCCACCTACCCCCCTCCCCTCCCCCAACCTCAGTTACAACCCCCCCTCCCCCCCACAACCTCAGTTCCCCCCCCCCTTCCATATCCCCTGTCTTTTCAACATCCCACCCTACTGTCTATGTCTGCGTCTTGTCTAGGTATGTACGTGTGTATGCGCTTTGTTGATAAACTCGGTGTATGATGTATGCTATGCTGTGTTTATGTGTATATAAAGGAAATAAAATGTAAAAAAAGTAAGAAAAAAAATTCCGAAATCAATTTGAAAACAATTTCATCGCCTTCCTTGTCGGTTCCTGATTCCAAAAACATAGATATGTTATGTTTGGATTAAAAACAAGCTCAGAAAGTTAAAAAAAAAATAGAGAATCTTCGAAGGCAAACTGCAGTTCCAAGACAAATATTTAGTACAATTTATTTTAATAAAAACAATTGTAAATGTTACCTCCACCATCATTACCCCCTGACCCCCCCCCCCTTTACTCTCTCTTTCCCTCTCTCTCTCTCTCTCCCTCTCTCTCTCTCTTTCTCTCTCTCTCCTCTCTCTCTACTATCTCTCTCTCTGTCGCTCTATCAGTACAGAAAGATGTCTTTATAATGAATTGTCAGAATGTATTCCAAATGAATGTGATCAATTATGTATCTATACATCCGTATATATGCCTTTCATTTGTTTCATAAATGTTGATACTATAGACTTTTTGAGAGGTAAATGTTGAAGGATGAAAGAAAATATATTGTGAGAGGGCGGATGCATGTTATTCATTAAAAGCCCCAAAATGATGTGCTTGGCAAAAAAAAAAGGAGAAAAAAAAAAGAAAAAAAAAGAATAGAGATACAGAAAAGCGTGCTATCCTGCTCAGCGCAACCACTATCGCGCTGTACTGGCTTGTCAATTTCACAACCTTTTCCACGGGCTGGGTACTGGCGATGCTATAAAGTCTTGGTGAAAAAATGCAGTGCGTTCATATTGTGGGATCGACAGCTTGACCAAATGTAATAATTTTTGCCTTATGCGACTTGATTTTTTGTTGTAGACTCTCTCTCTCTCTCTCATCTCTCTCCTCTCTCTCTCTCCTCTCTCTATCTCCTCTCTCTATCTCTCTATCACTCTCTCTCTCTCTCTCTCTGTCTGTCTGTCTGTCTGTCTGTCTGTCTCTCTTTCTCTCTCTCTCTGTCTTTCTGTCTCTCTCTCTGTCTGTCTCTCTCTTTCTCTCTCTCTCGTTCTCTCTCATAATGAGCGCGCGCGTGTGTGTGTGTGTGTGTGTGTGTGTGTGTGTGTGTGTGTGTGTGTGTGTGTGTGTGTGTGAAGGAAATCACGGAATACAGTGTGTGTGTGGGGGGGGATGTCTGTGTATGTGTGCCCAGTGTGTGTCTGTGCCACGGTATCAGTGTCGGCCGTGTCAGTTGCAGGAAGAGCGCGTAAAAGGGGAATCCCTGGTAGGGCACATTGCTTGAAACAAAATTCTAAAAATAAAAATGTAATGAAGCCCGAACATTTTCTGGTTTGTCGGTAGGCTTGATATTTATCATTCGTATCATAGGAGTATTTGAAGTGACTTCATCAAGAGGCGAAAACGCAGAAATAGCTATTTCGACCCATTTGCCAGAAAGTAGATGACCAGATACCATAATTGGCGTCATCGTCCCGACCAAAATCTTCAAATTCGCCGTTTTGATTCTGGGTAAGGAAATCCTTTAATGAAATGATGTCAGCGCCTTTCGGCGATTGGTCAATGCATTTTGTGAGCTAGAGTGCCAACATAAGGTCGCCCGATCGCATGTTCCGTTGGCGGTCATGGGATCAAAACTCTTAGCAAGCATTTTTTCAATCTGTTTTTGTTTTAATTATTCAACTTTTTCTTTATTTTGTGAACTCTTACTGCTTGTATTTTATTCAATGTTCCTCATTTAAAACGTTTTGAGGGATGTACTAAATCGAATTAGTGAAAGGGTTGCATAATTAACGAGTACTTCCAGTGAAAGATTTCCCAGAAATACCTATTCTGTATAATATCATCGGCTTTGGGGAAAAGCCTGACGGGCGATTGTATCACCGCGCATCGACTGCATGCAAACTCGTTAAAGCTGTGGTCTATTTATTACTTTTCGGGGCTACGAGGTTAAAAGACAGGGATGAAAATCATGTACAGAATTCTACACAGCAAACGCTACCCGAAACCCCACCTATACGGCGTGTATGACCTTGAGAGCTTCAGTCAACGCTTGAATTTTGCAGGGATAACATCCGGTTTGCTCTCTCAAGACTGATCATATTTTATCTTCAAGAGAGATCAAGGGG
Source organism: Littorina saxatilis (assembly GCF_037325665.1). Lineage (NCBI taxonomy): Eukaryota > Metazoa > Mollusca > Gastropoda > Littorinimorpha > Littorinidae > Littorina > Littorina saxatilis. The sequence goes on from NC_090252.1 coordinate 74,655,124, forward strand.
AAAAAATAAACGCCCCGGCGAAGATTGAACTCTCAACATCGAGACTTCGTGTCTGATGTCCTAACCACTAGGCTACTGTGCCAATTGAGAAATCCAAGAAAAAACATTGATATGAATTCATGTTATGTTATTCTTGAAGCAGCATGATTTATATATCTATCCGCCCACTGTTCAGAAGTGAATACATGTATAACTATTTCTTTGATGTCTGTTTTCAACTTCACAGAGCTTTGGAGAGATTCAAATACTCTTCTTGTCATTTTTCTTGCATGTTGTAAATAGAGATATCGCAGCTATTTGCAAGGCGCGAATGTCGTGTAGCATGACGGTGTAAACATGTACTGCGATTCCGTGAAACATGTTTGCAAATAGGGCAAAACCCTAAAAATAAGGGCTAACCCTAAAAAGGGCAATTTTTTACGTTTTTGCAACGGTAGTTCAAGCGTAGAATGATATAAAAAAAAATTTTTTTCCATCTTTGACAGCACTGGTGGAGTGGCCTAGCGGTTAAGACATCGGTCCCGACATTTCGAGGACCCGAGGCCTTGAGTTCGAATCCCTGCCAAGTCGTTTATTTTTTCTGCTCGATCCTTCTTGACAAGTATGCCCAGCTCTGAGAGAGCAAACCGAATGTTACCACTGCAAAATTTAAGCGTTGACTGAAGCTCTCAAGGTCAGAAATTAATATGTAAAGCGCTTAGAGAACGTCAAGCGCTATATAAATCTCCCAATACAATACAATACACGCCGTATAAAAATGGGGTTTCGGGTAGCGTTTGCTGTACAGAATTCTGTACATGATTTTCACCTTATCTTTTTCAAACTCGTAGCCCGGATAGTCATAAATAGACCACAGCTTTAAACCCACCAGGCGGCAGCGACCGGGATTCGAACTCACGACCTCCCGATTCGGAGCCGACGTCTTACCACCACGCCACTGCGCCCTTCGCTGATATCATTTGTGAGATATGTCTGTTATCAGTTGCTAAAGAAATAACGGTTTTATTACCGTCTATTTCGACCAAAAGAAATTTCTAAGCGACCCCGCGAATTAGACGGAACAGCCGCAATGGAAACTGGGTCGCTCGTATCTGATTATGCCTGTCAGTCAAAGCATTCTCGTGATCTGGTTCGCCAATCAGAGACACTCACCTGACGAGATGAATAATCATAGGTCAAATGCGATCGCACAACAATCTCACAAGTCTAGATAAACATGTTGAACATGCGTAGCGACAGATTTCGAAACAACGCCAGAGAGAAAGGAAATGAGGTACACTTATATTGACGTAAATTAAGTGATGCACTTTCACTTGGATCGTCAGAACTTGGAAAATGACTTTTGAAGTGAGTGGGTCGGCATTGCAAACGCAGATTGTGGGTGGTGCCTCGCCGTTCTGTAAAACGCCCACCGACAAAACTGGCTTTTCTGTATTTTTAGATAAAGAGTGTAGTATCTGACAGCATTTGAAGTGTAATTCTGGAGAATAAGGCACGCTGATAATATTAGTTCCAATGTTTACTTTGTCTTGTTAATTTTTAGCGTGATAAACAAAAAG
>NC_090252.1:74656882-74664382 GCF_037325665.1 Littorina saxatilis
GGTGCTTACACCCGAGTATTGCACCACAGAGGACGCAAGACCTAAACATGTTAGAACTTGTTGATTGGGCAGCACCTAAAAATAGAAACGCGTAGTTAGAATACGGCGGTGATGCGGTCAAAAGGGGGTATAATTAAGCTTCTTCTGGGGCTAAGTCTTGAATGTCTCTTCGACTTTACAAGTGTGGGGTGAACAAAAAAAAACAACCTATGGCGACCAGCAGCAGCAGCAGTGACGCTGACTCAAACTCCACAACCGACCTCAACAGATTTGGTAAGTCGATTTGTTTTTATATCTTGTAAAGATAAAAAACACAAAAATTTTAAAATAAAAAATAAAGGTAGAGTGTTACTTTTTTCTCAGACATAGCTTTTTAGAAAATAAAATGTTTTTATGTAAGATGTTTTTTTTTTATATTGTTTTTTTTTTGTAGCTCAGACATAGTTCTTTTTTTTTTTTATTACAGCGTAACCAATGCCCGCACTGTGAACAGAGTTTTACACAGACCAAAAACCTTAACGTTCATGTTAACGAAGTCCATAGCAAAGCCAGACCTTTTTCTCTGTGCTATGTGTGGCAAGTCGTTTAGCAGAAAACACGGCCTTACTCGACATAAAAACTCAAACAAAAACTGCCAAGATGTTGCGAGTCGGACACCTCCACCACCAGTGCCGACAGGCGGACAGAAAAGAAAAAGTTCGTCTTCACAGGAAGCCCCTCCCCCCAAAAAAGGGTTAAACAAACGAAGTCTAGAAAAAGAAAAAATCAAAAAGTTACCTTCTAAAGAAAGACAAATGTATGAAAAGCATTGGAATTCTGTTAAAACTCATAAGCGGCCCGGTAAGCTTCAGTCAACCTATACCATTCTCTGGAACCCTTGTTCTGATTTTCCTGATTGGGACGAGTCGCTTTTTGACCTGTTCCATGAACAAAACAAGCGTTTCAAAATCAATTTTTCTCACTGTTTTCTTCTCAAAAACAAAGAGTCGGGTGACTTGTCTTTCTTTCATGCCTCAGTCAATAACCACTCTGTCTTACAACGACCGCGCCTGATCAACTCAAAACAGGACTTTCTTTCTTTTCTCAGTGAAATCAGTGACCGTGACATTCTGGAACAAGTTAGACTCGAACGCCCAAACTCTCGGTATTCTGCTCATACCATCATGTCTTCCAGTTTCTATGTCACGCCTTTGTCTGACTTTCCTATCGGATGCGCCTGTGGTAGTCTACCTGACTACATCACAAACACACAGTTCTTGCACAAACTCCAAAACGATGAAAATAATCATTTTCCTTATACTGACGGTCTGTGTCTTTTTCGCTGTCTTGCTTTGCACAAAGGAGCCTCGCGTCATTCTTTGCAAAAACCCACAAAAACCTTGTTCAAACAGTGGGCCGGACATTCTCCCCCTGTCCACTTTCCGGGGGTCACTTTGTTTCAACTTGAGTCGATTGAATCTGAGTTTAATGTGAACATAGATGTGTTTGAGTTTCATGAAAGCCAAACACCCGTCTGTCTTGTTCCCTTGCGTCGTAGCGCTTACAAACATTCTGGCGTTATGCGTCTCTTACAAAGACCATTTCATGTACATTTTAGACATTGATAAACTCGGTCATGCGTTGGCTTGTTCCAATTGCGGAAAACTCTGGTCGTCTTTGTCTCAAAAAAATCGACATGAACAGACTTGTCAGGGTGAGGGTTCAAAAGAAACCTTGAAAGGCGGGGTTTACTCACCACCCCAAAACATTTTTCAACAGTTACAAAGCCACGGTGTTCAGGTAGCCACAGATTTTGTTTTTCCCTACAGAGCGACTTTTGATTTTGAGGTGTTTTTTGACACAGATAACTTGCCACAGACAAAATCAGCTGAGTCAAACTGTACACAGTACACAGCAAAACATATTCCTCTTTCTGTTTCTGTATGCAGTAATGTTCCCCATTTCACAGAACCAACCTGTTTTGTGAGTAAAGGTAACCTTCAAGAACTAGTGGATAACATGGTTAACTACCTAGAACGTATCTCCGAGGCCTCCTGCGCTCTTCTTTGTGAAGAATTTAAAGATGTGTTTGATCAGTTGACTGAGATCGAAGAGACACAACAACAAGAGACAGATAGCCTCAACATCCCCGTAGAAAGACTCAGACAGAAATTATATGAGTATTTACAAGAACTGCCTGTCGTAGGTTTCAATTCTTCCCGCTACGATCTGAATGTGATCAAACCTTTTCTCATTGAAAAGTTTGTCAAAGACAAAACAGCCCATAACGATCTTCCAAAAGACGAAAGTCAAACAGACCCTGTTTTTGAACCAGATGGTTTTGATACCGTGGGTGAAGAAGAAGAAGAGGAAGAAGAAGAAGAAGAAGAAGAAGACAAAGAAGTCAAAACAGAGGGAAAAAAGAAGGCCCCTAAAAGACCCCCTTTCAAGTTTGTTGTTAAACGAAACAATCAGTATATGTGTCTTTGTACAGACAAACTTCGGTTTCTCGACATCAACAATTTTCTTGCGCCAGGTTTTAGTTATTCCAAGTACCTCAAGGCGCTCGGTGTCGAAGAGGAAAAGGGTTTTTTCTGCTATGAATACGTCACTAGTCTAAGTACACTAGATGAAAGTGAACTCCCACCCCATGCAGCTTTTTTAAGTAAGCTCAAAAACTCAAATATTTCTGAAACAGAGTACGCTTTTTGTCAGCGTGTATGGACTGAAAACAAAATGATGACTTTGAATGATTTTTTGGTGTGGTACAACAACCTAGACACAGGGCCGTTTCTGGTTGCTTTGCAACATCAGATTAGTATGTACGCTAGTCTGCGAGTTGATTTGCTGAAAGACGGTATTTCTGTCCCCGGTGTGACACTGAAGTATCTGTTTGACACGTTGTCTTCAGATACCTACTTTTCACTTTTTAACGAAAAACAAAAAGACGTTCACGCACTTTTGCGAAAGAACATTGTCGGAGGTCCGTCTATTGTCTTTCACAGATACCACGAAAAAGACAAAACACACATTCGTGGTAATCAGGACAAACCGGTACAGTCTGTTCAGGGATTTGATGCAAATGCGCTGTATTTAGCTGCACTCATGCAAGACATGCCCACAGAGCACCCTGTCATTCGTAGAAAAGAAAACGCTTTTAAAGCGGAAAAAAACAGATCCCTTCGGTCAGCTAGCTCGGGAATGGTTGGAGTGGGTTATGGATTCAAAACAGATCCATCTCCAACATAAGTTTAACGCAAAAGAGAAGGCCCTTGGTCGAAAAAAGATTAGAGTTGATGGTTGGGATGCCACAAATCAAATTTGCTATCAGTTTCACGGATGTTTGTTCCACGGGCATGACTGTTCTGTGACCGCCGGTAAAACATCTAACCCTGTCACCGGAAAAACACTAGTTGAACTCAGAGAGCATACAAGCAACATCACCAAATACTTGCGTGAGGATGTGGGTGTGACTGTCGTCGAAAAATGGGAGTGTGAATGGCACGCAGACAAAAAACAAAACACCTCCATTCAGACTTTTCTACAAGGTCGTTTTCCGACACTTAAACCCTTCCGGCATCCTTCTACCATCACAGATTAAACTGTCTTAGACGCGGTGCAAAGCAACACTTTGTTCGGGTTGGTACAGTGTGATATTTATGTACCTGATCATCTAAAAGAACATTTCAGTGAAATGCAGCCTATTTTCAAAAATGAGTCTGTCAGCCGAGAACAGATCGGGGATTTTATGAAAGACTACGCTGAAAAACACAAGCTCTTATCCCTACCACGCCGTACACTTGTAGGGAGTTACCACGGTGAACAAATTCTGCTGGCTACACCCCTCCTGTTTTGGTACGTGCAGCACGGGTTGATTGTTAAAAACATCACGCTGATCGTAGAGTATCAACCCAAGACCTGTTTCCGTCAGTTTGGTGACAGCGTTTCAAACGCAAGACGAGCAGGAGACCAAGACCCATCAAAAGCTATCTTAGCTGAAACTTTCAAACTACTCGGTAACTCAGCCTACGGGAAAACCTTGACTAACGTGGCCAACCATCGTGATATTCATTACGTTTTGTCTGATGAGGCCTCAAAACTGATCAACAATGGTCGTTTTCAAAAACTAACAGAAGTAACAGATTCTGTCACTGAAGTAGAGATGGCTAAAAAAAAAATCAACTGGTCACTCCCCTCTCAGATTGGTTACTTTGTTTACCAGTACGCTAAACTACGCATGTTGGAGTTTCATTTTGATTTTCTAGATAAGTTTGTGTCCAGAGCCGACTACCAGCTTTTGGAAATGGATACAGATTCTCTATGCATGGCGCTTAGCACTTCAACGTTAGAAGAGGTGGTTCGTCCTGAACTACGAGAGCAGTTTTACCAAGTGTATAACCAATGGTTCCCTGCACAAGCCTGTGACCAACACGAGGCCGCCTTCCAAAACACCCGTTTAGCTAACGCCCCATGAGACGCGACTCTCTGTCAGGCTTGTACAGCTCGTGTCCACTATGACAAACGAACACCCGGTCTCTTTAAAACCGAATACCAAGGAAATGCGTTTATTGGTTTGTGTTCTAAAACTTACTTTTGTGAGGGAGACAGTGGGAGTAAATTTAGTTCAAAAGGCTTAAACAAAAACCAAAACAAACTGACAAAAGAGTCTTACCAACAGGTGCTTCTAACGCAAGAAAGTGGTGGCGGTACAAACACGGGTTTCAAGACAGACGGAAAGTCTATGTTCACGTATTCCCAAACCAGAAAGTCACTCTCGTTTTTCTACATCAAGCGTGTGATCGCTTCTGATGGGGTTTCAACCCTACCTACACCCGTCTAACGGGTCTCTTTCTTTTTTGACTGTGATACCCCTTTAATGGGTCTCTTTCCTTTTTTGACTGTGATACCGCCGCCTGTGATATGGTTAACATTCCAATGCCAAACAACTTTGTCGTTTTTGTAAATAAATTTGTTAAGCCATGTTTTGCTTCTGTAAATAATGCTCGTATTGTTTAATCCCACAAAACCCCCAATGTGGCTTTGACATACCTTGTCAAAACGGTCCCACGCCCGTGAAAACACAGAGGGAGGGTCAATTACTGTCAGTACTCCACCTGCGTTAAGCACCAATAAAAAAAAGGCCGGGGAGCAGTAATCCTGTCATTACCCCAGCTGGAGTGGTCATTAGTACCGAGCAACAGGTACAGGCACATGAAATCACATGACAAAATATAAAACGCAATAAACCGTTTAAACGCAATCCCTCTTTATCACTACTTAAACACAGGCACCTTAACCTATAACCTTATCCTTGCGCGGCTGCGCAGCTGCGCAAAAAAAAAAGGGCCGAAACGTGCGCGATATTACCACTGAGTTGTTGTCAGTGCATTAGCCAAGTTTGGTTGATTTCGTTTTTCGGGTTATGAAGATATTGCTGTTTGCTTTTTCCATGTGAATATGTCAGTTGTTCCTTGACTTTTTGTGACAAGTGTACATATTATGAAAATGCAGCTTTTATAATAATAATAATACAAGTTGTTGGAATAGTCTGACAAATGTCTTTTAGACACATATGCACAGTAACATCTTAGACGCAGACACAGAAATTTAACGTTTACGTGAAGCTACCACCGCTCGGCTTTACAAACACACACACACACACACACACACACACACACACACACACACACACACACACACACGCGCGCGCGCGCACACACACACACCGCACACACACACCATGGGGGAAGGGGGGGGGGACATGGGTGTAAAAAGTGACCAACAGCTTAATACTTCATACCACATATTCATGAAAATCAATTACCAAGCTGGAGACTGTGGTTGGAAAGCAAACGAACGACTTATATAACCTTGGCAGAGTTTAGTCAGACACTGTGGTTTACACGATGAGGTTGAATTAAACAGTTGGCTGTTCTAATTGTAAAAGCGGTTTTTCCCTAGTCTCTACGCAACGATGTCTGTCAAAAACGCAGTTTGAACGCAGGGGGTATTTTACAAGTAAACGTCCTCTACTGCGTTTCTGCAAAGCAATATTAACAGCTATTGTGTTTACAGCGTAGCAATAGGGCCCGATATTTAGACGAGACAAGTATAAGGCCGGCGAGTCGAAGACGAGTCGCATTATACTTGTTCGAGTCTAAATATCGAACCCTATTGCTACGCTGAAAACACAATAGTGGTCATATTGCTATTCTGACATAATATTCTGTGTCGAAAACATGTTTTTGTCGCATGTATCCACGGAAATCACCGAACATTGAAAAACCCTCACACGTGTATCATAGAGAAGACACAAGATAACCGGATGTTTGGGATTACGTATATATGCCAGGTTTCATTTGACGTCACGTAGCATACTTGCTTACGTATTAGTCTTTCAATTGTTCGAAAGTCTGACTTCTCTTGTTGATAAGAGCAGAAGGATTGTTTGAGAAGAAAGTGAACGACTAACTATTTCAGACCGGTAACTTCTTTTCAACATTGCAGACAATGAACGTTGAATAGGGCAAAGAAAGTTTGCTGATTCTGCGCAAAACATTGGGAAGACCGTCTGCTAGAACGCTGCTGCTTGAATTTTGCTGGATTTGTTGCCTGTAAAAGAACTCGAGGTTTTCACGGAATGTATTTTATATACGGTATGAAACAAAATGTTGCAAATTGCATCGTCTGTCGACCAGTCACAGAAGCAAACCTGGCCAGGTATGCGTGCACTTAATGTAAAGGTTTTTGTGTTTGGCGTTGCAAATATGCTCAAATTAAGAAAATCATTGAATGACCACCCTGATAAGTTTCAAACTTCAGTACGACCATCTAAGCATCTAAGTACATCAAGTAGAGTTTCGAACAAATAAAGTCATCTTGAAGGGCAAAATGCATTACGTTACCTTGCAATGTTCTATTCGGAGCATGATCAAGCTTCCACTTTTGCTTTTCTATTTGTATATGATTATCTTTCTACCCAGTTTCCCTCCTCCCTTTCTCTCTAACTTCCTCTCACTCTTTCTCTATGTTCCCTCTCTACCTCTATTTTCGGTATATTTGTTTCTCCCTACCTCTCTGCCTCCCTGTTAGTCTTTCTGTCACTGTTTCTGTCTCCCTCTCTTTTTCCCTATACCCCCCCATCCCCCTCCCATCTTTCTCTGTCTCTCCCTGTCTCTCTCTCGCTCTCTGTACTATTGTTAAAAAGGAAGGTGAGAGAGAACCGGGCATATATATATAATTGTAGTGGAGGAGTGGAAGGTTGTAAGAACAAAGCCCAAGTCCAAGCGTCTTGTTTCAACTTTTTATTCGTTGTACAAGAAAACAATGCAAACGTAGAGGCCGAAGGCAAAACCCGTAGACAGAGAAGCAAATGTAGTGAGGTGTTCAGCTGATATGAGCGAATGAATGCTTATGCCGGTATGTATGTATGTAAGTTTCTATTTGTGTCCCCAGAATAAGTATCTATTTGGGACATGAGGTGGTTGTACGCTAAGAAAAAGTTGGGTGTGTGGGGGTGGG
>NC_090252.1:74669382-74719382 GCF_037325665.1 Littorina saxatilis
AAAAGAAACGAGCAAGCATAAGTGACTAATAATATATGTATAAACAGCTCAGTCAAAAACTTGTTAAGTCACTAAATAAGAGTTTGAGCCCACATATGTGCAATTACTGTCAACAAGTTCTTTCTTCAACGGTCTCTGTTTTTTTAGGGGAAGGATTGATAATAACATAGCAATAATGCATTCATAAATATGTCTTGAGAACATTACCTCTATGTCGTATGAATTTCAAATTATAAGACGTGTCAGCGTGGTTCAAAAAAAGGTTACAAGCAAGAAATATTTGCAAGTATTAATTGGTGTTAAATCACAATCATTGGAAATTTAACACAATCTTCTTTCAAACAAATGAGTTTAAAAAGAGTGTTGTTTCGTTGAGATTGTTGTTCGAAAAGTACTACACAATTAAGTACGAATTATTAAATGCTTATCTTTAAGCGAGTTTTGTGTTTTGCCACATAAACATTATTACTTGGCGGCAGCGGCAAAGAGGCAGAGATGCCAGTGGTTTCAGATACTTCCAACCCGGTGATCCATTCTGTAGTGAGACTGGTGCTTGGGTAACGTGCTGAAAAAAGTATATGGTATACCCTTACTTGACAACGATTAAGGATACTAGCAAATGAAAACAATAGCACACACACACACACACACACACACACACACACACACACACACACACACACACACACACACACACACACTCACATATACACACATACACACACACACACACATACACCTACATACACACGCACACATAAACACGCACACACACACATACATACACACACACACACACATACACACACATATACACCTACATACACACGCACACATAAACACGCACGCACGCACACACACATACACACACACACACACACACACACACTCACAAATGATAGTTTCTGGGTATGATATCTCCAGAACAAGTTTTCTTTTTTTCGATAATTGTCTTTGATGACGTCATATCCGGCTTTTTATAAAAGTTGAGGCAGCACTGTCACGCCTTCATTTTTTAACCAAATTGATTGACATTTTGGTCAAGCAATCTTCGACAAAGGCCGGACTTTGGCATTGCATTTTAGCTTGAAGGCGTAAAAGTTAATAAATGAGTTTGATCATTACAAATCTGAAAATTGTATATAAAATTATTTTTTTATTAAACGATCCAAAAATATTTTCATCTTTTTCATCATTATTTGCTGATTCCAAAAACATATAAATATGTTACATTATTATTAAAAACAAGCTCAGAAAATTAAAAATATGAACATTATGATTAAAACTAAAATTCCGAAATCTGTTAACTCATCTGTTTATGAGTTTACCAGACCCTGATGATAAGTTTTTGTTTGATTTGAATAGGTTATTTTTTTCATTTCTATGGAATGGTAAGAAAGATAGAATAAAGAGAACAACAGCATATCAGTCGTTTGAAGAGGGGGGGCTTAAAATGGTGGATTTGAAATGCTTTTTGTCAGCTCTGAAGATATCATGGTTACAGCGAGTCCTTTGTAGTGAAGGAAAAGTAACTAAACTTCTGAAAGCTCTGTGTCCACTTGTACATAACATTCACAAAAGAGGAGGTGAGTTTGGAAACATATTGATGCAAAGAGTTCAGAATCCTTTCTGGAGAGATGTTTTCAAACATTATAAACATTTTGCATGCAAATGTGTCCCCATCTCCTTGAGTGATTTTGCTTCAGAGCGTCTGTATTATAATGTACATATTTGCATAGATAAAAAGGTTATTTTTAACAGGAATTGGATGGAAAACGGCATTATTACAGTCGGTCACTTGATGAGAGCCGATGGGTTTTTGTCATATAACGATTTTAAATTGAAACATCCAAATTTACAACTGAATTTTGTCTTTTTCGAGGGCGTTATGCGCTCAGTTAAGAATTTTCATAAAAGACTAAAGTTAGATGCAGTTTTAAACAATGTTTTTCATATTGGTGATGATGTTGTATGGAAACAAATAGCTAAAGGTGGAGTAAAACATATATATACCCATCTTGTGAAAAATGATGGCAATCTACAGTGCATGGAAAAATGGGCTAATTTATTGAATTTTGATGTAAATGTTGGAAAGGTATTTCTGACAATAAGGCGAACTACACAAGACACATACCTAAGGTGGTTCCAATATAGAATACTACATAGAATTTTTCCCACTCAACGCCTGTTATTTTTGATGAAAATTTCTGACACATCACTATGTAGCTTCTGTACACAGGAAGAGGAAACCTTAGAACATTTGTTTTGGGAGTGCACAAGAGTTAAGCTTTTCTGGTCTGATTTCACAGAATGGTTATGTCAAAATTTCACACATTGCAGTAATTTGAATTTGTCAAAAGAGCTAGTCATTTTAGGGTATTTAGACAACTTTCATACGGATGCTGTTTTTGATTTGTTTATTCTCCTTGCCAAACAAAGTATATTTGGAGCCAAATTAAATAAGACAGTCCCAACACTAAATGTTTTTGTGAAAATTGCTAAACAAAGGTTTTTGATCGAAAAGTATAATGCTAGTGTAAATAATTATTATGGTAAATTTGAAAAAGAGTGGTGTTTATATAGACACTTTTTTCATTGATGCTATAGGATAATTGTATTGATTTCGTATGAACATTTTTGAATGTGATACCCCCTGACCCATTTACTCATAACAGGTTATACAATACTTTTATGCCGATAATTAAATCCCATGTATACTTGGAGGCTAAATTGTGACCACCGCCCCCACCTACCCCCCTCCCCTCCCCCAACCTCAGTTACAACCCCCCCTCCCCCCCACAACCTCAGTTCCCCCCCCCCTTCCATATCCCCTGTCTTTTCAACAACCCACCCTACTGTCTATGTCTGTGTCTTGTCTAGGTATGTACGTGTGTAAGCGCTTTGTTGATACACTCGGTGTATGATGTATGCTATGCTGTGTTTATGTGTATATAAAGGAAATAAAATGTAAAAAAAGTAAGAAAAAAAAATTCCGAAATCAATTTGAAACAATTTCATCGCCTTCCTTGTCGGTTCCTGATTCCAAAAACATAGATATGTTATGTTTGGATTAAAAACAAGCTCAGAAAGTTAAAAAAAAAAATAGAGAATCTTCGAAAGGCAACTGCAGTTCCAAGACAAATATTTAGTACAATTTATTTTAATAAAAACAATTGTAAATGTTACCTCCACCATCATTACCCCCTGACCCCCCCCCCCTTTACTCTCTCTTTCCCTCTCTCTCTCTCTCTCCCTCTCTCTCTCTCTTTCTCTCTCTCTCCTCTCTCTCTACTATCTCTCTCTCTGTCGCTCTATCAGTCCAGAAATATGTCTTTATAATGAATTGTCAGAATGTATTCCAAATGAATGTGGTCAATTATGTATCTATACATCCATAGATGCCTTTCATTTGTTTCATGAATTTTAATACTATAGACTTTTTGAGTGGTAAATGTTGAAGGATGAAAGAAAATATATTGTGAGTGGACGGATGCATGTTATTCATTAAAAGCCCCACAATGATGTGCTTGGCAAAAAAAAAAGGAGAAAAAAAAAAGAAAAAAAAAGAATAGAGATACAGAAAAGCGTGCTATCCTGCTCAGCGCAACCACTATCGCGCTGTACTGGCTTGTCAATTTCACAACCTTTTCCACGGGCTGGGTACTGGCGATGCTATAAAGTCTTGGTGAAAAAATGCAGTGCGTTCATATTGTGGGATCGACAGCTTGACCAAATGTAATAATTTTGCCTTATGCGACTTGATTTTTGTGTTGTAGACTCTCTCTCTCTCTCTCTCTCTCTCTCTCTCTCTCTCTCTCTCTCTCTCTCTCTCTCTCTCTCTCTCTCTCTCTCTCTCTCTCTCTCTCTGTCTGTCTGTCTGTCTGTCTGTCTGTCTCTCTTTCTCTCTCTGTCTGTCTCTCTCTTTGTCTCTCTCTCTGTCTGTCTCTCTCTTTCTCTCTCTCTCGTTCTCTCTCATAATGAGCGCGCGCGTGTGTGTGTGTGTGTGTGTGTGTGTGTGTGTGTGTGTGTGTGTGTGTGTGTGTGTGTGTGAAGGAAATCACGGAATACAGTGTGTGTGTGGGGGGGGATGTCTGTGTATGTGCGTCAAAGTGTATGACTGTGCCACGGTATCACTGTGGGTCGTGTCAGTTGCAGGAAGAGCGCGTAAAATGGGAATAACCGGGAGTGCCCATTGCTTGAGAAAAATGTTGAAAATAAAAATGTAATGAAGCCCGAACATTTTCTGGTTTGTCGGTAGGCTTGATATTTATCATTCGTACCATAGGAGTGTTTGAAGTGACTTCCACAAGAAAACGCAAAAATGGCTATTTCGACCCATTTGTCCAGATAGTACCAGATGACCAGATACCATAATTGGCGTCATCGTCCCGACCAAAATCTTCAAATTCGCCGTTTTGAATTCTGGGTAAGGAAATCCTTTAATGAAATGATGTCAGCGCCTTTCGGCGATTGGTCAATGCATTTTGGAGCTAGAGTGCCAACATAAGGTCGCCCGATCGCATGTTCCGTTGGCGGTCATGGGATCAAAACTCTTAGCAAGCATTTTTCAATCTGTTTTTGTTTTAATTATTCAACTTTTTCTTTATTTTGTGAACTCTTACTGCTTGTATTTTATTCAATGTTCCTCATTTAAAACGTTTTGAGGGATGTACTAAATCGAATTAGTGAAAGGGTTGCATAATTAACGAGTACTTCCAGTGAAAGATTTCCCAGAAATACCTATTCTGTTATAATATCATCGGCTTTGGGGAAAAGCCTGACGGGCGATTGTATCACCGCGCATCGACTGCATGCAAACTCGTTAAAGCTGTGGTCTATTTATTACTTTTCGGGGCTACGAGGTTAAAAAGACAGGGATGAAAATCATGTACAGAATGCTGCACAGCAAACGCTACCCGAAACCCCACCTATACGGCGTGTATGACCTTGAGAGCTTCAGTCAACGCTTGAATTTTGCAGGGATAACATCCGGTTTGCTCTCTCAAGACTGATCATATTTTATCTTCAAGAGAGATCAAGGGGAAAAAGTAAACGCCCCAGCGAAAATTCGAACTCTCGACCTCGAGACTTCGTGTCTGATGTCCTAACCACTAGGCTACTGCGCCAATTGAAAAGAAAAAAAAAACATGGATATGATTTCATGTTATGTTATTCTTGAATCAGCATGATTTATATATCTATCCGCCCACTGTTCAGAAGTGAATACATGTATAACTATTTCTTTGATGACTGTTTTTAACTTCACAGAGCTTTGGAGGTATTCAAATACTCTTCTTGTCATTTTTCTTGCATGTTGTAAATAGAGATATCGCAGCTATTTGCAAGGCGCGAATGTCGTGTAGCATGACGGTGTAAACATGTACTGCGATTCCGTGAAACATGTTTGCAAATAAGGGCAAAACCCTAAAAATAAGGGCTAACCCTAAAAAGGGCAATTTTTTACGTTTTTGCAACGGTAGTTCAAGCGTAGAATGATATAAAAAAAATTTTTTTTCCATCTTTGACAGCACTGGTGGAGTGGCCTAGCGGTTAAGACATCGGCCCCGACATTTCGAGGACCCGAGGCCTTGAGTTCGAATCCCTGCCAAGTCATTTATTTTTTCTGCTCGATCCTTCTTGACAAGTATGCCCAGCTCTGAGAGAGCAAACCGGATGTTACCACTGCAAAATTTAAGCGTTGACTGAAGCTCTCAAGGTCAGAAATTAATATGTAAATTTGCGCTTAGAGAACGTCAAGCGCTATATAAATCTCCCAATACAATACAATACACGCCGTATAAATGGGGTTTCGGGTAGCGTTTGCTGTACAGAATTCTGTACATGATTTTCACCTTATCTTTTAAACCTCGTAGCCCCGGATAGTCATAAATAGACCACAGCTTTAACCCACCAGGCGGCAGCGACCGGGATTCGAACTCACGACCTCCCGATTCGGAGGCCGACGTCTTACCACCACGCCACTGCGCCCTTCGCTGATATCATTTGTGAGATATGTCTGTTATCAGTTGCTAAAGAAATAACGGTTTTATTACCGTCTATTTCGACCAAAAGAAATTTCGAAGCGACCCCTCAAATTAGACAGAACAGGCGAAATGGGAACTGGGTCGCTCCTATCTAATTATGTCTGTCAGTCAAAGCATTCTGGTGACCTGGGTAAGCCAATTAGAGTCACTCACCTGACGAGATGAATAATCATAGGTCAAATGCGATCGCACAACAATCTCACAAGTCTAGATAAACCATGTTGAACATGCGTAGCGACAGATTTCGAAACAACGCCAGAGAGAAAGGAAATGAGGTACACATATATTTGACGTAAATTAAGTGATGCACTTTCACTTGGATCGTCAGAACTTGGAAAATGACATTTTGAAGTGAGTGGGTCGGCATTGCAAACGTAGAGGATGAGTGGTGCCTTGCCGTTCTGTAAAGCGCCCACCGACAAAACTGGCTTTTCTGTATGTTTAGATAAAGAGTGTAGTATCTGACAGCATTTGAAGTGTCATGCTGTAGGATAAGTCACGCTGATATTGTTAGTTCCAATGTTTACTTTGTCTTGTTAATTTTTAGCGTGATAAACAAAAAGGGTCCCTGCCTGAACGTTATAACATTTAGAGGGTCACCTAGAATCAGTCCTGATTGGTCCAAAAGCCATATGGTGCACTGGAATGGTAATAAGTAGTGTTGTTAGGTGCTTTAATGGATTTGTGTGTTAATTAGCGAGTGTTTGTGTGATGAGTGAGTAAGCAAAGGAGCGAGTAACTGATGCTTACCTGATACTGTGCTCAAGGATTCTGATGGCGGCATATCTGGTGTCATTGTTGGCTCTAAAAAGATAAAAACAAATACTAGCGAACGGCACTATTAGATTACCTTAAACATTCGTTTTGAAATGATCAGATATGAATTTACATCCCAAAAATGCATGACTTTGCATGCATACAAGCAAATGATTGGTTCAAGTCTTGCCAAAGTTGCATTCGAGTATGATCACTGACGGTCATTTGCTAGCCATGTACAAACGGGAACATGCCAATACGTCCCAATACCATTACGTCCCAATACCATTACGTCCCAATACCATTACGTCCCAGTGCCATTACGTCCCAGTACCATTGCGTCCCAGTACCATTGCGTCCCAATACCATTGGGTCCCAGTACCATTGCGTCCCAGTACCATTACGTCCCAATACAATTACGTGCCATTGCGTCCCCGTACCATTAGGTCCCAATACTAGTGAATTTAATTTCTGAGATGTTACTGTAGCAGTGTAGCGACACGTTTTGTAATAAAAGTGCGTTTTGTAATAAATTTATTACAAATCGTGTTCGGATTACACAATTTTTATTACAAAACGCGTTCAACACGATTTGTAATAAAAATTGTGTCAGTACATAGCAGTATTTCACAAATAACAATAAAATAAAAAGATGTGTACCGGTTAGTCGAGATGAGGTGAAGTGGAAAAAAATAAAAAATAAATAAATAAATAGATAAATGTTTGTTCATGGGAGAAAAAAGATCCTTCACGATATAATCAGAAACTGTAAAGGATATTGCATGTCAGTTTGTTTGTTTTGAGGCGCTCCTTGCTTTCCTTACAGGTTTTCTGAGGTAACCATGTTCTTTCTTTTAAAATGAACTGAAGCACGCTAACCTAAACCGAAGTGTAAAATTAATATGTGCTTTAGCGGTGCTCGACACAAAGAAAAATACCAAAACAGTACAGTACACCGCTTTGTATTCCACTGTATGTAATCGAGCATGACATGACTGTAGGCTTATTTACTGAGTAGACGATGTTTAAACCCGTTTCTGAGAAAAGCTAGACTGACTGTCCAGTCATCGAACCTTTAGCACATAGACACCGAGACACACAGATAGCGAAACCCATACACGCACAAATGTAGACACAGACACCTACATACATACGTACATAACACACACACGCACACACACACACACACACACACACACACAACACACACACACACACACACACACACACACACACTGCCCACCGCAGCGTTCAAGCATTGCTCAAGTAACAATTGTGTTGGGACGTAATGGTACGGGGACGTAATGGGATTCCTTTATGGGACGTATCGAGATGCAATTTTCTTGGGACCTATCGACACGCAATTTTGTTGGGACGCAATGGTACGGGACGCAATGGCACTGGGACCCAATGGTATTGGGACCCAATGGGATTGCTTAATGGGACGCAATGAGACGGCATTTTTTTGGGACGCAATGGTACTGGGACACAATGGTACTGGGACGTATTGGCATGACCCCGTACAAACATGAGAATAAATGGAACATTCAGGCTGGTTGCTATTGACAGCGGTTATCGCTGAATGCCTCTCAAAACATGCTGCGGTCACGGATGCCTGGACACGGCTGTCGCACTGCAATCCTCCAAACATACTTGATCGTGTTTACAGGACTAGCAAACGTAAACTAGTGATTGTGAATAAAACGTTGTCATTATTTGTAACACTAATTTGTCTGTATGCATGCAAAATCTTTTTTTTGTTTGTTGATGTAAGCCTTCAAATCTATGACAACACATTTTCCGGAAGAGTGCATATCATCTCAATAAATATCTGCAACAATGCGATTTTACCGGACGTATGTGTCGTATGTAGATTGAGATCCTGAAAGTTTCAAAGCAATTCATTCAGTCATTGATGAAATACAGCATCATAAAGGTCCCAGTGCGTAGGATACTTAGTCGACTAGTACTTTGGTTCAAGCTACTGTAGTATACATGCAAACTACAAGTTCTCTGAAATGCGAGCTCATAGTAAGAGATGCAATTCTATTCAATGAGTATTCGAAAAGCATTTGATGCTCCTGGCAGGCTTTCTTTGAGGGGTTATTTCTACGCGTATATCGTTCTTGTTTAACTCCAAAGGTGATTGTTGTGATTAAAAAAACACGTTGGCTCGCAGGTAGTAAGAACGCATAAAGTGTGTGTGTGTATATGCGTGTGTGTGTGTGTGTGTGTGTGTGTGTGTGTGTGTGTGTGTGTGTGTGTGTGTGTGTGTGTGTGTGTGTGTGTGCGCGCACCTGGTGCGCCCACTTGTGTGTGTGTGTATATGTGTATTTATGTGTGTGTTTGTGGATGTGTTTTGTTTAAAGGTAAAGATACTTGCCGTTTGAAGGTGCATCATCCTGTAGTAGATCAATCGTTTTCTCTTCTTTAAGTCCATTTTCCAAGCTGGCGATGAGTAGGACCTCAGTAATCTCCGACTTATTTAACTTTACGAAATATGATCCATTCTTGTGAACACAATCTTTGGAAGAGCTTGGTGTCCCACTGGGCTCGATCCGGCATATTGGCGGCAAAAAGCCCACTGAACTTCCTTTGTAAATGTTCACATATTTAACACCATGGTTTCCTTCAGTGCATAAATTGTTGACTTTGAATTGCAACTGATAGCTTCTGTCATCCGCGACAGACGTGTTTAAAACTTGGAAGGACACACCTAAACAAAAACAAAATGAACAGAGACAAAACAAATAAACAGAAGACTATCTTGAATTGTGAAATCAAAATCGATATCACCTGATGAATGTACACTGCACGTTGCTTTTTTACAAGGTTACGTAACGATCAGTTGCCGTTTGTTGTTATGTTGATTTCGTTAGATTCCACTAAATGTACTGAATGCTTTCACTTTTCACACTTAGTAAGTAATGTGTTACATGATTATTTTGCCATTGCCGATTCTGCTGAATATTCTCAAAAGAGTCATTATCTTCCCTTGTTTCTATGTTATGTAAATGTACACCGAGTTGTTGTTCAAATCCAAAAACAAAGAGACTGTCAACGTTCCAAAATTCAGAATCAAAAGCCAAGAAAGGTAGGTTGTTGGAACGTTTGTTATTGACAAAACAATACATTCACAAATTTATAGACCCAACGGTCTTTTAAGTGCACAGACAAACAATAACGATTTTTTTTCTTTTTCTGACTGATGAGTTTTTCCACCGGGGTTTCCCCGGTTAATCTCTTATTTTTTCCCCTTCGTTCCGCGTCCAACTGATGGGTTTTCCACCGGGGTTTCCCCGGTTTTCCCATCCTCCCTACTGGTGTCTGGATTGAAAATAATCACTTATAATTTCAATTCCAGGGTTAGACTTCTTACCTCAGTAATCGTAAAGGTGTGTACTACCTACATTCAACATTAGCTCTCTTTATTTTGTCTTTACAAGTCACATAAAACCACGCACGTACATACTCTCTCTCTCTCTCTCTCTCTCTCTCTTTGGAAGGGGGAAAATGGCGGCCATGTGTGATCCTCCATAAAATGCCTCTGTGATTTTTTTCTTCGATTGTGTGTGTTTCCATGATATGGCTATTGTTAACATTCATATGCTTCTCATATGTTACAAGGCTCGTGTCTGAGATAGATTCAAGGAGAAATTCAATGTTGTTCATCAGTGAACACTGTTTATTTCTTCTGAAACCGTGATCTTCTACTTTTTCTAACAATACTGTGGTGACTGGGGAGTTCTGAGATGGAAAAAGATTAACACTTGGATTTCATCGCTATATGCTTCATTTCAATGCAGGCACATTGTTTCATGTGTTTGTTCTTGTGTTGAAATCGTGGAAGTTACTAACTATTGAATTGAGGAAAAGCTGATAATTGTGTTGTTTTGACTCTATATGGAAAAGGGAAAGAGGTAACGTCATATCTCTGCGTCAGACAATGATACGTCATTAGTTGAAGAGACATTCCAGAAATACATTATGTAACACTTTGTGATATTTTTCTGGATCATTGAATTATAGTGTGTTTTGGTATACAGAAGTTGACGGCAATTCTGGATCTTTTGTCTATATTGGAGAATTATAGTATATGTCAATACAATGACATGACAATAAACTTGAACTTGAAATGTAAACAATGTTGAGATATCTTGATACATTTTTTTTGTCAATTCTTTTTCTAATGACACCTGGAATGGAGTATAGACTATATCTGTAAGCTACATGGAATTACCAGCACCTGACCATGTTCAGGCTGTTATGGCCCAAACTCTGGACCCTATTCAAAAGACATATAAATGTTCTCTATCAGAACTTTATAACTGGAGGTCTGTGCTAATCACAAAGTATGGTGAACTTCGGGATGATCAGCAACAAATAACTTTGGAAGTGGAAGATAGGAATGAGGAAGAACAATGTTTGTCTTTCCCTACTAACGAACCTGCCTACAGTTGTGGCACACAACTCATCAAAGATGTTCCAAATGATCTCAGAAAAACAATTATAAGACTGTTTGATACAAACATTGATTCTCGAGATCAAAAACTGATAACAATTACACTCTTTTTCAAACATAAATCGCAGAGCGGCACACTGCTTGCTCAAGGACACAAATGTCCAAACTGGAGTGAAGAGGACTTCCTACAAACTGCAAGCTTAGTGACTGCCATGAACGACGAAACGAAATCATCGACTGACGCTGATCTCATAAAAGACATTAAAACTGCCCCTGTCCCTTTCATCCAGTCGTATCTCAACCTATCAAACTGGGATGATGATGACAGTTCACCAAACACAACGAACACCCCAAACTCAACAACATCAACCTCAGCTAAAAAGAGACTTAAAAAAAGAAGACAATCAACTAGATTGACACCTATGTGCACAATGGTAATGAAAACCAGATTGGAAGATGTTGAACATGAAACCATGGACCTAAAAATGAATATGGCCAATGTTAGCGAATTATTAGCTGTTAACCTGCAAGACGTTGAGAAACGCATCAAGTCCTCTATGCGGATTGAAAATAGTGCGGCAGTACAAAAACTAGAAGATAAAATAACAGCACTGTCAAACCAAGTGAACAATCTGGAAGAGGAGAATCACAAACTCAAAAGTCTGGTTGGTGATCTAAAAGTGAAACTGAACGACCAACACACGTTTGTCAACAACAAACCTGCAAAAAAATCCATTTCAACTCATTCTCATGAAAACAAACCCACTACTCCACATCCTTCTACCCCCTCATCTACTAAAGACACGCCGACAATGTATACAAACCTTAAGCACCGACGATCTTTTGTGACACCTCCTTCCTCCCCTGTTAAATCAACAATGACGCAGCAACAAATCAATATGAGTCAACATAATGAACCATCGGAATGTGAAGTCAACTCAGAAAAAGATGTCACCAGTGAAGATGACAATAGTCAAGAGGAACATCGACCCACCCCAGAGGAAATACTTAGAAAAATTACCATCCAACCAGATGCCACTTTCATACTCATTGGCGATTCTGTACTGAAGACAGTAAACTTAAACAAGTCCTTGCCATCAAAATATAGTGTGCCTCAGAAAGTGAGTGTGGATGGAATGATGGTTGAGGACGCAGTTATGTGGGGAAAAGATCTGTCGCCATCCCCTTCAGTGAAACAGGTCACTGTACATGTCGGCATCAATACATGTACAAACACCTCTAGCACCATTAGCGAGGTGATGTGGACCGATTTACTGCTAACTCTTAGGTGTGCATTTCCCCGTGCAGTCCTGAGAGCATCATCAATCATACCTGCTCGTGGGCGCAGTGATCTAAATGATATCATCCGACCATCCAATGAAAACCTGTCCAGAGTATGTGCAAGACATGGTGTTGTCTTTGTGGACAACATGCCTGTCTTTGTGACTGAGAGTGGAGCCCCGCGTCTCGCCCTTTACAGGGACAGGATTCATCCTAGTCCAAAAGGCGTAGCTCGGCTGGCAGAAAATCTGTTCCCCCCCTCCCTCACCAAGTACTACACCAAATCAACCATCAATGACAATCGTGTGTCAAAGCATCAACACGTTGATCAAAGAGGTCACTCTAAAAGATACCAATCGGTGCAGAGATATGAAGAAGACTTTCCCGCCCTCCCACAGCACTTGGAGACCCGCCTCCCAACAAATCATCAGGGCTTCTTCCGTGACAGACCATTGCCGGCAAACATCGCTCCACAGCATCGCTCAGGTGGTGACAGCCTGGCTTCTCCTCTTCCCTTCGCCGTAACACACAATCAGCAGCATTCGAGAGCAAATGACTACTACGTGACACCTGCTTTGACTTCTCGCAACCAACACGCCGCTGATGAACACAACGTTGGACCGGCCAACGCTTATCACCAGTATCAGCCATCTTTTCGGCACTTCAACCGTTTCGGACAACCTATCAGCTACCCTCCACCACCACATGACGCCGCCCACCTTGCTCCACCCCATATGCACCCAGCCATGGTTCTTCCGCCACATGACACAGCTCATCTGGCTCCACCTCCTGTGCACCCAGCCATGGTGCATGCTTTCTTATCATATCTACACAATTTTAATGAGATGCGCCCATCAATGGCCTACTAAAAGTGCCATCTTTTAAGCATGTGTGTATGATTGTGTGTATGTGTGGTGTGTGTGTGTATGTATGTGTGTATATGTGTGTGTATATATGTGTGTGTGTGTGTATGTGTGTGTGTGAGTGTGTGTGTGTGAGTGTGTGTGTGTGTGTGTGTGTGTGCATGTGTATGTGGTTATGTGCTGGTAGTCTTAGCTTTTAGATATTTGAATCCCTATTGCCAAACTTTTAAAGTGATTGCTTTTTGTGTCATTGTGACTGAAATTTAATCTGTGTTGTATTTTTATAATACATCCTCAGACTCAACGGTACATTTCTCTCTACGCTACGTTAAGACTATATATAATATAACAGAGCTTTGAAAGAAGAAAAAGGACTTCACCTGCGATTCAAAGCTTTCGCATATTTCAAAATTGTTTTTTTTATAAACAATAATATTAACATTGATTAATCTGTTAAAATAGTTCTTCTATAATTACATTATTAACTGTAATTATTGAAATTCCTTTTGTGAACAATTTTGCTTAATCGGTATCTTATCATCGTGGGGTTTTGTGTGTGAGGTGTTTGCTTTTGTATTTTTTATCCTTGAAATTTTATTGTATGTCTTCTTCAACTCATAATTGTCAAAATAATTGGCTTGTAAAACAAGGGCTTCATATTGGCCATTTAAACATAAACCATGCATATAACAAAATGACAGACATATTATCCTTACTTTCTAACAATGGTAGAAACTTTCATATTTTTGGATTTTCAGAATCTAGATTATCTAACAACATACTTGATTCGGATATTTTCGTTTCAGGTTATAAAACATTACGAAAAGATTCTTCCAAAGACTTAGAAACTGGTTTGTTAGTTTATATTAATGAATCATTAACCTACAAGCGTCTTGAAAAACTTGAATCTCATGGAATAGAATCCATTTGGGTGGAAATATGCTTACAAAAATCAGCATCAATTATTGTTGGATTCTGTTACAGAAACCCAGCAGAGAAGGTAAACTGGTGTGATAAATTCATGGACATGATGGATGCAGTTTTAAATGAATCAAAAGAAATCATTCTTCTTGGAGACTTTAATATCGATCTTCTGAAGCAAAATAAGAATTGGTTGGAAACACTAAATCTATTAAATTTACATCAAATGATTCAAAAACCTACTCGTATTACTTCCACCTCTAAAACACTTATTGATCATATCTATGTTTCTGAAAAACGTCATATTAAAGAAACATGTGTACCATGTTTTGCTGTGAGTGACCATTTTCCCATTTGTACCACATGGTCTCGTAAAGGGGTAAAAATTCCAAAAACAGGTCACAGAACAATTACATATCGTTCATTCTCTCATTTCAATGAAAGTGCATTTCTTTCTGATCTAAAAAATAGTCCACTTTCAAATACTTACAATTTTACAAACCCTGACCAAGCTTTGGATTTTTGGATATCTATATTCATTAATATTTATAACAAACACGCACCCCTTAAAACACATCGAATCAAGCAGATTGAAAAACCTAAATGGATCGACAAAGACATAGAAAATGCAGCAAATTACCGTGATTTTTTAAAAGAACATGGTACACATGAAGAGTACAAACAACAAAGAAATAAAGTGAACTCCCTGAAACGAAAACGTAAACAACAATATTTTCAAAACCTCATTACATCTAAACAAGATTCAAAATCTATTTGGAAAGCAATTAACCAACTCACAAACAAAGACATTGCAAATAAATCCTCACAAGTTATTAATATTTCTGTAGATACACTTAATGAACATTTCTCAAAAATTGCCGATAAAGTGATTTCTTATGATCGGACAGAATCAAATGATTTAAAACTTTTGAAAGAATACTGCAATTCCAAACATATCCATGTTCATCATGCATTGCAACCAATGACTATATTGGATGTTTACTCTCAGCTACAACATCTTAAACAAAGCGGAACACGTGACATAGATGGGCTTGATGCAAAAATTATAAAAATGGCAGCTCCAATAATCACGGATACATTAACTTTCATTTATAACATATGTATCGACCAATGCTGTTTTCCAAGTAAATTCAAACAGGCTAAAGTGATTCCTCTTTTTAAATCGGGGGATACTACAAATCCTTCAAATTACAGACCAATATCAATTCTATCAATCCTTTCAAAGCCTCTTGAAAAACATATCAATAAGCATATTCTTTTGCACTTTGAGGACAACAAATTGATACATGATAAGCAATCAGGTTTTAGGAAAAAACACTCATGTCAAACAGCGCTGATTAGCTTAGTTGACCAATGGCTAAACAACATTAATAGTAACCAGTTCTGTGCTGCTCTATTTGTTGACTTTGCTAAAGCTTTTGACCTAATTGACCATAAACTCCTTATCAAAAAGCTTGAGATTTATGGTTTGGCAACTGATTCTGTTAACATTTTAAAATCTTTCCTGTCAGACAGACAGCAAAGTACTTATCTGAATCAATCATACTCTTGTAAACAAACAGTAAGGTTTGGAGTTCCACAAGGTTCTATTCTTGGTCCTTTACTATTTTCTATCTATATTAATGACCTACCATTATTTGTTAAATGTATGTGTGAACTATTTGCAGATGATACTACAATTCATTCTAGTCACAAAGATCTAAGTGAGCTAGCAAGAGTCCTCCAAGAAAACATTGATCGATTGCTGGAATGGTCAGAACTAAACCATATGTCACTGAACCCAAATAAAACTAAATGCATGCTTCTAACCACTAGACAAAAACGACAAAATCTATCATCAACATTTCCTAAACTACAAATACAAAATCAAGATGTAACTGAAGTTGATAACCATAAGGTTTTGGGAATAACCATTGATAATAATCTGTCTTGGTCAAAACATTTAGATACACTTTGTAAAAATACTTCCAAAAAAATATATCAGTTATCAAAAATTAAACACTTTCTTGACCTACGCACACGGAAACTGTTTTTTCAGGCATATATTCAATCAACTATTGATTATGCGTCCACAGTGTGGGACTCTGCAAGTGCAAACACTTTGAAACACTTGTGCTCTTTACATAGACGAGCTGTAAAATTAATTCTTTTAAAAAATGCATCTCTCGCTATGTCTGATTATAGAAAATTAAAGATTCTTCCTATCAAATCACGATTCATCTATAACAAAGGTGTAATGATGCATAGAATTATGTCAGGGAATGCACCTACATTCATTGCCTCAGATTTCAAACTGAATAATTCAATAAAACTAAACAAATTAATTACCCCAACCCCTAGAATTGACCTTTACAAATCAAGTCTTTCTTATTCTGGCGCCTTATTGTGGAACTCCATTCCTGATTTAATTAAAATGCAATTCAGTGAAACTTCCTTCAAAGAAATGTATATGCTGTTTCTCTTGGAAACAAGTAAATAATTATGTGATAATAATACATCATTGCTTGATATTCATAATGCATTTTGAATGTCTTTTTAACTGTTTGACATGTTAATTATATACATTGTATTGTAATTAACTTAATTTCTATTTCTTCTTGTTATTAATCGAGTTACCCTCAATGGGCGAGGGCCGGACGAAAAAAAGCATGTATATTTTGCTTATTCTGTTACCCTCGATAAATAAATAAAGTTCAAAGTTCAAAGTTCAAAGTTCTCTTTCTCTGCAAGTCGCTCTCTCTCTCTCTCTCTTTCTCTCTCTCTTTCTCTCTTTCTCTCTCTCTCTCTCTCTCTCTCTCTCTCTCTCTCTCTGTCATGTTCTATTTATTTTTTCGACGCTGACGTCATTCCCTGTCTACGTCACTCATTTCGTCACATAATCATTCATTCGCTTGCGGCTTCGTGGCAGGCCGAAGGAAAAATCAGCCAGATAAGTTTTCGTTATTGTTTGTCTGTGCACTTAAAAGACCGTTGGGTCGATATATTTGTGAATGTATTGTTTTGTCAATAACAAACGTTCCAACAACCTACCTTTCTTGTCTTTTGATTTCGAGTTGTTGTTCATTTTTACAGTAGCCAAGTACGTAATTCTCATACTTTAAAAAAAAACCACGTGATAATGTAAGTTTTTGTAATTATCCAAAAGGACAGATATATATATAGAGAGAGAGAGAATACTACATGGCTTGCTGTGTCGTACCAGATTTACACGAGTTGTTTTTTTAAATATTGAACTGCGAGCGAAAGCGAGCTGTTCACTTTTTGAAAAAGCAACGAGTGTAAATCTGGTACGGAACAGCAAGCCATGTAGTATTCTGTTTATCCTACATACTGTACTTACGTGTATTTTACTGAAAATGTCCTGCATTCGAGACAGCTAAATTGAAGACGCTTGTTTTAGAACCTCGATCTCTTCTAAAGCCTCGTGCAATCTATTACGTCAAAGCAAAGAAACGTCACTCTGAAAGTGTGGCGTGACGTGTTAGTTCTAAAGATTCATCGAGGGTAATTAGCGAGCGCAATTTGTGTTTCTATAATGACGTTTGTCTCGGTGACTTTGGCATCATAAGCAGTGCATAAACAGGTCCCAGCCAGACTTGCTTGACATGACCTCATTTACATGATATACACACGTGTGATTTGAACGATTATTATCTCACGGGTGTCTCTCTCACGTATGTAGGATAAATATATTTATGTTACAGTAAATTCTCAAATCAAAAACAATTTACAAAATCCCTGAAACTGTCAATGAATTTGTAAATTTATAAATTTCCTGTTTCATTCCGGGATTTTACACATTTCCTAAATTTGTCAGGGCTTTTGCAAGTCTCCTGAATGCAGGTTTCTCTCATGAATTTACTAAACAGGCTTAACGATTTCAGTAAATATTTTTGATTCTCAAGATTCAAAGGAAATTAAAAAATGTCCTGAATTTGACATGCTGATTTTTAAAAATAAATCAACCAAATGCAAAAAACCACCGATACCAAATTCTTCATATTCCTAGGAAATGCATCAATGTCCTAATTGTTGCATTCTATTTGTTGTTGTTGATGCAAAATTATGTAAACAGGAAGATTGCAAAAAGATCGAATTTACTCACAAGAAACAAAGACTGTGGTCTATTTATGACTTTCCGGGGCTACGAGTTTGAAAAGATAGGGAGGAGAATCGGCATGTACAGAATTCTGTACAGCGAACACTGCCTGAAACTCCATCTATACGGCGTGTATGACCTTGAGAGCATCAGTCAACGCTTGAATTTTGCTGTGAGAACATCCGGTCTGCTCTCTCAGGACTGAGCATATTTTATTTTCAAGAGAGATCAAGGGGGAAAAATAAAGGCCTCGGCGGAGATTCGAACTCACGACCTCGAGATTTCGTGACTGATGTCTTAACCACTAGGCTACTGCACCAGTTGTTAAAAAGAAGGAAAAACATTAATATCAATTCATTATATGTTATTCTTGAAGCAGCATGGTTTCTCTATCCGCCCACTCTTCAGCTAAAATAACTATTTCTTTGATGTCTGTTTTCAACTGCACAAAGCTTTGGAGGGATTCAATTACCGTACAGTTTTTCGCTCATTTTTCTTGCATGTTGTAAATAGAGATCTCGCAGCCATCACATGGCGCGAATGTCGTGTGGCATGGCGATGTAAATTATAAATATGTAATGTGATTCCGTGAAACATGTTTGCGAAATAATGGCAATTTTGAACGGCAATTGTTATGTTTTTGCAACGCATAAATGGTAATTCAAGCGTAGAATGATATAAAATTATATTTTTTTCTCATTTGTCAACACTAGTGGAGTGGCCCAGCGGTTAAGACATCGGTCCCGCAATGACGAGGTCTTGAATTCGATTCTCTGCCCAGGCGTTAATTTTTTTTTTCTTTTCTGCTTGATCCCTCTTGACATGTATGCTCAGCTCTGAGAGAGCAAGCCGGATGTTGCCACGGCAAAGTTCAAGCTTTCACTGAAGCACTCAAGGTCATGCACGCAGTATAGGTGGGTTTCGGGTCGCGTTCGCTGTACATAATTCTGTACATGATTCTCAGCCCTATCTTTTCAAACTCGTAGCCCCGGATAGTCATAAATAGACCACAGCTTTAAACATAAACACGTGTTTATGTAAACAACATGTTCAAGTTTGATTGTCCATGTTTCTGGTGAGTACATTTCATTGGTATCTTGTTCTAGTCCTTCTCACCTGCATTCTCTTGTTCTTGTTCTATGTTATTAGGAAGATTGCTGCCGTGTGCTGACAAAACCGAGTAAGTCCATTTTGTTCAGAGATAATATTTTTCGTTCATCAAAAATTAGAAATCAATGCGCATCTTTATTTTGTCTTAATTTGGACTTTGAAGAGTGCTTAGATAAGCAGATATGAACAAGTAAGTCCACAACCAAAAACAACTTTTTAAGTGTACATGAATGTTTTGGAAAAACAAAGTAAGTCCAAGGGGTCCTCAATTTTCGTAACATGGTAGTTTCAAAATTCTTGTCAGAGGACTCATACAAAAAGACTTCATATCAAGTCTGGAACACAGATGTGAGCTTGGGAACAACAGTTACGGTACACATGCACTTGTGTGCATCCGTGTGAACTCGTGGTACCTCTGTGCTATTAATGATTCAAACCTGTACTATCGGGAATCCATTAAGGTTTCCGAGACTGTGTTTTATTTCTATTGAATTGGTCTCGCGGAATAGCCGATTCTAAAAATTTGCATAGGTAAAACGATCGCTTTTTTGGTACAAGCCTCTGGAGTAAATTTTGTGATTAATGTTTTTGTGAACGGGAAACAATTGACAGGTGGCTTTATTCCATCTCCCTTTTTCCCTCCGCCGCGATGTAAATTTGAATAATTGAAGGTGACGTTAGACACTAACTAAAGAAAGTGGGGCTGCCTGACACCCCTCGAGTTAAATATGTGTTAATCTTGCGGCGTGTTTCCTTGATGCCGTTGTGTGACATGTCTGTCACGGGCTGACATCTTTTCGGGATGTGAGAATACTTTTGCTGGTAGGTTAATACAATTTTCTTTCTGTAAATGGGTAAGCAGTGAGAAGAATAGTATGCTGCTTGGGGAAAGGATTTATTTGAATGTTCAAGTAGATTGTTTTGTGAGTTGGAATGTTTGGGAAGACTTTTGTTTGTTGAATGCTTTAGAAAACCGTTGTTTGAGAGAACGGTATTGTAGGCATGTTATTTGGTAGGAATGATGTGTTTTGTTGTTCAACGAGTTAGTTTGTGGTAGTTGAAATTGTTGATTTGTTTACGTATGCTTACGGCGTGCATTCTGTGCTTTGCAGGATGGCCGAGTGTGCGACGGGGTTTTAGTTAGGTCTTTTCTTTCTAGAGGGGTCTTTTCTTTCTAGAGGGGTGTAGTCAGATTCGGTCCTTTTTCTTTTTAGTTAGGTCTTTTCTTTTTAGACAGGTCTTTTTTTTTTAGAGTAGGGTGTAGTTAGATTCAGGTCTTTTCTTTTTTAGTGGGGCGTAGATTTGTTTTCGTAGACTAGATTTCGTTAGAGGGGAGCAGTTAGTTTTAGTGGAGGGATTTTGGTCAGGTTTTGTTAGAGTTTTTGTAGATTTGGTTTTTTTTGTAAGAATTGTTTTTAGGTTGGTTTTTTTTTAGATTTCGTTTGTTTTAGATTAGAGTCTCATTGTGGTTTTTTTTGGATTAAAGTTGAGAGTGAGAATTTAGAGTAGAGTATAGTTTGGGGGAAGGATTTAGTGTGTTTTTAAAGGGTAGCTTTAGAGGGAGAATGTAGTTTTAGAGTGAAGAGTTGAGAGCATTGTTTTTTTTTTGGGAGTTGTTTAGTCCTATACATTGAAAGTTTTGTATTTGAAAGTAAACCCCCGTTATCCCACACATTCCCCATTTCATCGTATGGAATAAAAGAACCTGGTTAATTTAACTTGTGTCGTTTGCTTGAGTGTTTGAGCTCGGTAAGAAAGAGGAAAGTAAATTGGCACTCGGTTACACACACATGACGTCATTCGATACGACGAGACATAATGACGTCACCTTATGACGTTTTATTTCAAACATTTTTCTTCTCTAAATGATTCTCCTGAGGATACTTGTCTCCCCGGCTCACTCCCTCTCTCCCTCCCTACCTCTCTCTTTCCCACCCTCCATCTCTATTTATATCCCTCCATCATGCTCTCTATCCCTCCCTCCCTCCTCCTCCCTCTCTTCCGCCATCTCTCTCTCTCTCTCTCTCTCTTTTTCTGTGTCTCTCTCTCTCTCTCTCTCTCTCTCTCTCTCTCTCTCTCTCTCTCTCTCTCTCTCTCTCTTACAGCATATTTGCAAGAAAGTAGCCAATAACGTTTTCCTCCTATCCAAGTTAAAGCAATTTACGGATAGAAAGACTCTGGAAATGTTCCACCATTCTCATGTAATGCCTCACATTAATTATGTTTCGACGCTCTGGGATGGTAGCAGTGATGTCCACTTGAAAAAGTTAGACTCTCTCTATCGTCGGTCATGGTAAAGGATCATTTCTCAACAGATAGGAAGTTAAAAATGCTTAACTTTCTTCCACTGGAGAAGCATCTTAACAAGGCCATTTTCATGCATAAATTGTATTAGTGCCCATAAAGTGCCGATTTACATTACATCATTATTTAAAAAAGCTACCGACAGATATGGGTCTGTCAACTTGATCCCATCGATTCCACGAATTGACCTTAATAAGACCAGTCTTGCTTTTTCGGGTACATCAGTTTGGAATTCACTTCCATTGTCAATCAAGCACTTAAAGTCATTAACACGTTTTGAAAAATGTGTTAAAAACACTTCATGTCTGAGTAGTTTAACGTGTTTCGATTTATCACACTTAGTATTATTATCATCATCATCGTCATCTTTATCATCAAGAGATTAGGTTTTACGACCTCCTTTTGTTGTTAACTTTTTGTATATTTTTTTATTTATTTTAATTTTTATTTTTTTATCATTGTGTGTCTATCTGTCCCAAGGACAGATTGTAAGAAAAGGCGTAGCCTTAAATCTTAATCCTTGTTAAATAATTCAATTCAATTCAATTCAATTCTCCCTCCCTTCCTCTCTCTCTATATATATCTCACTACTTCCCTGCCTCTTTTTCTCCCTCCCTCCCTACCGCCAACAATCTCTCGATTTGTATCTACCTCCCTTCTCTACTCCCTCTCTCTCTCCCTCCCTCCCTCTTCCTTCCTCCCTATCCCCCTCCCTCTCTCTCTCTCCATACCACTATCTCTTTCCCTTCTCTGATTCAAGGTGAGTACCTCTCGAACAAAATGTATAGTCGATCAATTCCAACAGCAATATCGTCATCAAACTGAGCCATCTCGACTGCTAAGAGATTCGAACCCGTGACCGGCCAACGGTCGGACGCTTTACCGACTCACTGTCTTCATGGGTAAAAAGGGAACTTTGACGAGTACTACACGTAAGTTCTCCAGTATAGGGATCAGCATCGACTCGTCGGTTTCCGAGTCGCTCTGTTCGTACTTGTGTACTGTCCGTTATGTCCATCTTACTGTTCGAGCTAAGTTACGTTATGCTCTCGTTCACGAAGTATCAGGTTGGAAAGCAAGTGTAACCAACATTAATCTGGCACTCCAGCTCCGAAGTGCATTGACAAATCTCCGAAGGGCAATGACGTCATTTCACAAAAGTATTTCCCTACCCAGATTTTGAAGATTAGGTAAAATATCTCAGCTGCACTGGACTCGGAAGTGAGTAAGGCTAAAGCTATTTGCGCTGTTTTGACGTAGATAACATGCAGAGGACCCATCGGCTTTGATGGAGAAAAAGAAGAGAGCTACGGTACAAGCATGAACTTGACAAGAATTTTGAAACTCCTATTCAAAAGAGAAAACAATATTGTTTTGGTTGGCTCTTTGCATATTTTAGAGAATCTTCATCTGATTCCCACGGGGTTGTCTGAGAAAAACGAAAAGAGATTTTTGGAAGTATGAGCAGCTACTCTTACTTGTTGAAGCAACAAAATAGAAACTTAAAAATGCCGGACATGCACTCAATTGTTTGGACATTTTAAATATACATATGATTACTTCAAAAGAGAGAACGCGGAAATAGTTCATCATAAGCAAGATATATCACCCGTTACTTTGTATGTCTCCTATTTACAAACCAACATATGCTTTTTTGTTTAGATCTTTCTATTAATTCAAATCCCTTTTTTTTTTTTATCAAGTGTGTTTAAATAAGAACACGCGTTTTAACTGTTTATTTTGATGAATAAAACGAGTTGCCACATTTACGTTCTGAATGGTGGAATGACTTTGTTAAACTCTCTTTAATTTATCGATGGAAGCCAGTCTGCAGGTTTTCAATAAAGCAGGCATCTTAAACATGTTTGCATTTATAGCAGAATCCAAGAAAGCCGGTGACGTCATCCCCTGGCTCATTACTTAAATTGATGATCAGTTGAGGGGAATATCGTGATCATTTAAAAATTAGAAGTGTGACTAAAACTTATTACAACACTGAGGGCCCCAAAGGGTTTAAAATCGTGATCGTGATTAGCGATTTTTGACCTTTCTGTGACCGTGATTGCCGAAATTTCCATTTCTGTGATCGTGATGGGACTTTGCCCGTGATCCGTGATGACAAACAAATCAAGTCTCGTGATCGTGATCGTCATTTGTTTTCGTGATCGTGATGGGCATTATTGCAAAGCATTTTATTTTCAACGTACATTTTTCACAGCTGTATCGCTCTATGATCCTCTATTCGCCAAGGTGTTCGTGATTGTGAAAACAAAAATCAAGGTAACTGTGATCGTGAAAGCTAAAATGTCCCTTCCCGTGATCGTGATGATACCCCCCCTTTGGGGCCCTCTAATTAGCCTGTCTCCCGTCCACAGATCTGAGGCAACAGATACACCTTTTTCTATCTTGATCAGATTTCTTCAAAGTTTGTTCTGACACATGGCGCAATCTCATTAAGTCTGTTTGATGAATCAAGCACATAACACAGAATACTCACAGGTTGAATCGCCCCTGATAATGTCGACCGTCAACAGAACAGGAACAAGAACTTGAACGAAACTTAGCAGAGGCATCTTTACCCTGAAGATGAATATTCGCGATTAAATCTATCAGCAGTTAAGTCAAAATATTTCATGATTATTTTGCCCTAGAGGTCACATATCTTAAGATGGCATTTCATATTCCTTTGAAATTACTAGGATTATTTCCTTGTAAACGTCATTTCTATTTCATCCTCCAATAGAAAGTAGGCGGGCAAGCTCACATAAACGAAACACCCGATATATACACTCTTCAAAAAAAGTTAAGGATCGGTTGAAAAAACGGATCTAATTATAAAAATTTGCCAAAAAATTAAACATCGACATAATAATTAAAAGATTAATGTGTTTGAATTAACAAATGAACAATGAGTCTTGACCTAGAATTTTGTTTGGCAGGCAGAGTTATTTCCCGTTGTGGGACTTCTGAAAAGCTTCTGCATTTTGGAAGAAAAAGGGTGTTTTTTATAGCCCCATGAAATTTGCGGAACGCATACCAGGGCAAAAGGTTGTGATGCACGTGCTACAACAGGGTCCTGGCTATGAACATCGCTCACCAGCTTGTGTTTAAAGGTTGACACGCTGACACAATTATGCACAGTAGCAACATGCCCCCACGAAGAAAACTGAGCGATTTGGATAGAGGAAGGGCAATAGGATGGCTACAAGACGGTGTTGCTGCCAGGCAAGTGGCCCAGAGGCTTGCAGTGGCTACCTCTGTCATCATCAGACTAAAACAGAGATTCCACGCAACAGGAAGAGTGCAGGAGCGACAACGTTCTGGTCGGCCCAGAGTCACCACACAAAGAGAGGATCGCTTCATTCAGAGGCAGGCCATGGGCTCAGGTGTTGTTCACAGATGAGTCCCGCTTTTGCTTGGAACCTGCTGATGGTCGCATCCGAGTGTGGAGGCGTCGCTGAGAGCGCTTTGCAGAAGGCGCTGTTCTGGAACGACAGCGTTTTGGCGGAGGCTCTGTGATGGTCTGAGGAGGGATCAGCACACGTCTAAGGACACCTCCGTACCATGTGGTGGGCAACGTGACCGGTGTTCACTACCATAATGAGATCCTGCAACCCCTGGTCGTTCCCGCCCTCCAAGCGATCGGCCCTCGTGCGATTCTTCAGGATGACAACGCACCTCCCCATCGCTCTGCAGCTGTAAACACCTTCATCCAGCAGGCCAGGGTCAACAGGATGCTGTGGTCAGCCAACAGCCCGGACCTGAACCCCATAGAGCACATGTGGGACGAGCTTTGTCGTCGGGTACAGCAACATCACCCTCCTCCTGCCAATCTGGGTCAGCTGCTGCAATGGCTCCAGCAGGAGTGGAATGGAGTTCCCAGAGCATTCATATGCAACCTGATCCACTCCATGCGCCAACGATGTGTTGAATGCCTGGCACACAACGGAGGGCACACGCGTTATTGACACTGATTCACATTGTTGTGAATTCCATTTTCGAGGAATGTCAAGTTTGACACACTCTAGCTAAATTGTCGCTGCCGCGTACGATCTTTGCTTTGTTTGTCATTGCTCCTTGGTTGTTCAATTATATAATTTTTAAAAAATGAAAGAATTCGGTCTTGTCTGTTTTGTGTGGCGTGCTTGAATTAAAGTGATCCTTAACTTTTTTTGAAGAGTGTATATGTGCACACTGAATGCACACACATCAATCACCTCTTCAATCAAACTAGCGTGAAATGTTCATACTACCGTGGAAAAACACAAACTGATTGCCAGCGGAAAATCATTTTGATTCTTGGGTCACGGGTTCGAATCCAGGCCGGGACGGACACGGTTATGTGAAGACTCAGAGTATAGATGTTCCACCCAGTGTCACCTCAGTGGCACGTAGAGACCTCGGTCATTCTCCTTTGAGTGCAGGTGGCTGTTTGCACCAAAACGCGCACACACCTGGGTAGCGTGACTCTTGTTGCTGCTAGCTTTGCACTGGGAGCGACCGACCCGAATTCATCAGCATTGGGAACGTAAAGTAAATGAAAAGGATCAGAAAAAAAAGTTGAACCATTACACAGTAAGCGTAACAAGTCGCGTAAGGCGAAAATACAACATTTAGTCAAGTACAGTAGCTGTCGAACTCACAGAATGAAACTGAACGCAATGCCATTTTTCAGCAAGACCGTATACTCGTAGCATCGTCAGTCCACCGCTCATGGCAAAGGCAGTGAAATTGACAAGAAGAGCGGGGTAGTAGTTGCGCTAAGAAAGATAGCACGCTTTTCTGTACCTCTCTTTGTTTTAACTTTCTGAGCGTGTTTTTAATCCAAACATATCATATCTATATGTTTTTGGAATCAGGAACCGACAAGGAATAAGATGAAAGTGTTTTTAAATTGATTTCGACAATTTAATTTTGATCATAATTTTTATATATTTAATTTTCAGAGCTTGTTTTTAATCTAAATATAACATATTTCTTTGTTTTTGGAATCAGAAAATGATGGATAATAAGATGAACGTAAATTTGGATCGTTTTATAATTTTTTTCTTTTATTTACAATTTTCCGATTTTTAATGACCAAAGTCATTAATTAATTTGTAAGACACCAAGCTGAAATGCAATACCGAAGTCCGGGCTTCGTCGAAGATTACTTGACCAAAATTGCAACCAATTTGGTTGAAAAATGAGAGCGTGACAGTGCCGCCTCAACTTTCACGAAAACCGGATATGACGTCATCAAAGACATATATCAAAATAATGAAAAAAACGTCTGGGGATATCATACCCAGGAACTCTCATGTCAAATTTCATAAAGATCGGTCTAGTAGTTTAGTCTGAATCGCTCTACACACACACACACACACAGACAGACAGACACACACACACACGCACATACACCACGACCCTCGTCTCGATTCCCCCCTCTACGTTAAAAAATTTAGTCAAAACTTCACTAAATGTAATAAAAAAGCGATGTTGGGGAAGTGGTGGGAAATGAACTCAAGGCTACGAGCATTAACAACCTTCCTTGAAGTGTGCAAGAACACGCACACACAGACACACACACCGCACACACACACACACACACACACACACACACACACACACACACACACACACACACACAGAGTTTTAAAATCAGGACGCTTAAACACATTTAAAGGACCAGACCACGCTGTTTTAAAGGTTATTAGAACCACCAACCGATGACTGAAGGTTAGAGAAATGCACCTAAAGATTCAAAAAATGTAAAGAAATTCACCGATGCGTAGCTTAATCATTGTGATTTAATTAAAAACGTTCGGCCAAATTCGTCTGCTAAACGAGACTTCGAAATGGCCGCCAGTAGACGAGAACCGGCTGTGACGTCACTTAGTGTTTGGAAACCGAAAGTTACAGCTTACGCTCAAGTGGGCGTTTGCCTAAATCGAGCATCAACAGCACGCCGAAGGAATGCGCACGGCTGCTGATAGCTATGAAGTATAGAAAAAAGGTTCAGGCATCAGTTGTCACCTTTTTCCGATGGGCTTACAACTTCTGCAGCAAGACTGATTAACTGGAAACGGCCAACACGATGTTGTGTGTTTCGCGACACTTTCTTCCAATGCGAACGCAGTTAAGCCGGCAAGAAAACCTGGCACACACAAAACAGCTGTTGCCTAACGCAGTTCCAGTTCCGACAATTGTTGACCACTCACAGGAGGTCAGAAACCGGATACCAATGTCATCAGAACGATCTGCTTTCACTAAACGCAGACGAAAGGAAGTGAGTACATGTATACTGAATGTGTTCTGTAAGGGATAGGGGTTCAGTGTCACTGGGCGTTTTTGTCAGACTGACAGTATTTGTAGTGGAATGGCATCTGTTCCTAATTTTAAGCACATGTGTTAAGATTACAGATTAAAACATATATATCTGTTACTACATGTCCGTCCCCATGCACCCACCTTAAAGTTCCCTCTCTCTCTCCCTCTTTTACACTCACCTGGGTAATCGATGAGTCTCAGGTTTAATCAGTGTCCGTCCATATACACATAGACATTCACACAAACACACACACGTTGTTATAGTTGTTATCTAATTCAGCGTTGTATTAAATAGATAAAGAAATCGTTAATACAGCAAGCTTGCATGAATAATTTGCTGTTGTCCTTTTTTTCAGATCAGGTTCTGTAATACAGTAATTATAATTAATACAAGTACAAATTCATGTTTGCAGTCATACTCATAGTGTGTGAGTGTGTGTGTGTGTGTGTGTGTGTGTGTGTGTGTGTGTGTGTGTGTGTGTGTGTGTGTGTGTGTGTGTGTGTGTGTGTGTGTGAAAAGCACTTTGATACTTAAAACATCTGTGTTATTTGATTTTATTACAAAACTGCAGTCAGAATATTAAGCAGACCTATTCCAACAATACATTTTGATCAGCAGTAAATGTAATGTCAAATTATGAACAACAATCATGTGAGCAGATATATCTAACAGAAACAAATAGTCTAGCAAAATAATACAACCAAGTACATGTGTGGACATCATCATCCACATAAAAAAATTGATTGTAGGAAGAGCACTCTGTGTTATTACCACTGCTTCAGTCAAACTGCCAGTTCAACTTTATCTCTGTGGGTTGTTTTTTTCTCTCAGAGTAACATGGGGAAAAAAAACCTTTAAAAAACTTGCATGCTACAGAGCTGGATTGTTTCTAGTGATCATGCAGCATGATTTATCCGCATAGAAAACTACTGAAACACCTAAACAGAAATAACAATGTCTACAGAAAAAACCCACTGTTTGATTGCTGTCTGTAGTACTCCTCTTGCTAACAGTGGCATTAAAATAATTAAAACTAAGCTATGCTCTCTTGGGGGGGAAAAGTGCTCTAAGTACTTTTTGTGTCTACATAGGCAAAACAAAACTATGCAATGTTTCAGATTTCCTGACCCACCCTATGTTTTTCCTCCTTATCCTGGACTATTTTGGACTCTTACAAAAATGTAGGCTACTTCAAAAATGACAAATTTTAATTTTGCAGGCTTACAAGGAAATTGACTCTTCTCTTACAACCAGAATACACCATGATTTCAAGCAAATAAAAAACTACATGCACCTGAGAAAAAAACCACTTTAATTCAAGAAGTTAGACCTCCTAACCCCAGCTTTTCAATTCAATTCAATACGTTGTTGATGTTGATTATGGAGCTTAACGTCCTCCCAGGTAACTAGGGACCTATATTGGGGCATGATTTTTTATACAATGTTAAAAGTGTAGGGTGTAATGGGGGGGAGGGGGACTGGAGGGTGACGGGGTGTAGTCGCTAATAAATTTAAAGGTGCGTTTATTATCTAATATACCAGACATTTTGTTTTGGCTGGTGTACAGAATAACATCACATAAAATCGCACTCGTAAAACATACAAAACACATAAAATGTACACATCAGTACACACATAACCCAAACCACACATATCCATACCAGCACCATCACACACATATCCACATACATACTCTAGGTTGTACATTATAAAAATAAATACATTATGATTAATATCATTACTAGTCAACTTAAATTAAGGCTCAAAATAGGTCTTAAGATGGATGTTATTTAGTGTAATGAAGAGATTATAAAAACCAAAAAAAAGCTATGAGAAAGAAAGTATGAAAGAATGATGCCCTTTCTCCGGTGAAAGTTCTGCTGATTGTGGTAACTTTTTTTTCTGTCTAAAACAGGCATCAGGTTAACTGAACGAGCTGTTTGAGGGGGTGGTGATCCTAACACTGGCCTATGGCAACACTGGCCTATGGCAGCTACAACAAAGCTCTGCATACACAGCAAGACTACAATGCAACAGTGCCCAGACTTTGACTGCTACAGGCTGCTTTCCCATGCAAAGTACAAATGCAAGTGTCCATAAACCAGGGTTTAATACAAAGTCATGTAGTATGTGAGTGAGTTCTGATGAAAAAGTGATTGTGTTGTAATATTGGTTATTACTGAGTGTTGATGTTACAATGATTACATTATAAAAACAACAACAGAACAATGTGAAGAGCAAACTTCTTCTGTGGGCATGCAAGTGAGTTAATCTTGTGTGTGTGTGTGTGAAACTATATGTGACTGAGTGTTACAAATTTAAATGACAACAGTTTTCTTGATAGCCTTTAAAAACAACAACACATACATACATTTAACAATCAAACAAATATAGGCACCTCAAAAAAAGTTGTATGTACACCTTCGTGGCTGGTGATGCATTGTTGCTCCCCTGCAAGTTTTCATTCTACAATGTACCTCAGGCTAGCTTCCTCTCTCTCTCAAATCTGCCCCTCCCACACAATACAACAGGTACAGTGGCCACTCTGACACCAGTCTCTGAAATAATCAAGAACAGTTAAAACTGCGATGAGCTGTTGTTCTTTTACTCGTGAATGCAATGCATGAACACTTAAACAATAGAGACATCCAGATTTGCCTTC
Organism: Littorina saxatilis; assembly: GCF_037325665.1. Lineage (NCBI taxonomy): Eukaryota > Metazoa > Mollusca > Gastropoda > Littorinimorpha > Littorinidae > Littorina > Littorina saxatilis. The sequence continues at coordinate 74,700,216 of NC_090252.1, forward strand.
GTCAAAAGTTCGTGAGTTCCAATCTTCGCGAGTTTGTTGAAGTGGTGACGTCACATCCCGTCACGGTCACCACTTTCCAATTTCGGTCCAGATCTACGCGAAGTTCTTCGTGCGCGTTCGTCTGTTTTTCGAAACAGTGATGACGAGTAGTGTTATATATGACGAGTCTTTTTTATCGGAATATTCCAGAATCGATTTTTAGATTCATTACTGTAAAATCTCCCAACTCTAAAACAACTAGGCCTAGTGGAGATCAGTGGAAACAAGTGTCTTGTGCAAGAGAGATCAAGGGAGATAATTGGCAGGATATGTCGCCCGTCGACTCAAGTTGTGAGTTTTGTGTGGGTATCCGTGTTCATGCACTATGCCTCCAAAATGAACAGTTTACAGATGCACCGTCCACAGAAGCGTCGTAAAGATATTAAACTTTAACACTGCGCACATAAAACATATTTTTAACATTATGAAAAGGACTAAAAGTACTCACGAAGATTGCTGATTGAGGTTCGTCAAACACGCCTTTTTCACCACGCAGATCCCGGTCTTCGGCAAGCAGTGGTGGGCGCGAAAAACCAAGCGCATGCGCATTGAGGCACAAAGTTAAAAATAGAGAGGAAATCCCCACCACCGACGAATGTTCGTCTGACGAAGGTTGAATCTGGATGTCCCTAATATCCCACTTATTCGCGAGTGCGTTGACAAGGCGAGAGTGAAAAAATAGCACAGACTCGAAAGCAGACGATAAGTTCAGCACAGAGAGCGGGCGTGTTTACCTTTGATCGCTGAGACAAACAGTGTCGCAATTTTCATCGTCACTGTTTCACTACTGCTGGAAGTGGCCTCCACCCTCATCTTTCATGCTTGATTCGAGGAGAGAAACCGGTAGTTCGAACATGTACGGTTCAATTTCGTCTGCAGTTACGCTTGTTGTCATGTTGGTAAACAACCATCTCCACACGGTGTGACGTCACGGATAATTTATTCATAAGCCAGTCTCGCGAAGATCACGCGGCACAATGGCGGGTCGTTTTGGAGAAGAAATCCGTCGCTTCGGTCACAAAATTCGTCGGATTACGGCCTTAGAAGATTCCGAAGTAAACCAAACATTGTTGAAGACGGTAAGAAAGTGGTTTTCTAACTAACTGCAAACATCGGGAAGTGTTCGGTCGCGCAGGAACACGATTCGAAGCGTTTTTGACGCTAAAACAGCGTGGTCTGGTCCTTTAAAGAAACCCTTCTTTCTTGTGATTTATCATTCATATGTTTATTTCATTACCTTAGATACTAGCATCTTGGAAACCATCAAATGTCTCCGCGACGAAGCCCTCGCCATCACGGGTAAAGATGAAGAAGCCCTCAACATGCTGAAACTGAGCCTCCAAAAATTCATCAAGGATGAACAAACTTTGGAACAACGCCACCAAGGCTACGAGGAAGACAGGGAAAGACGCGAACACCGCAACCAACAACGAAAACGGCCACGGGACCACTCAACAAGTAACTACAGAATCCCCAAGCTGCCAAAGCGACAATAGGCAACATTTTTGTCTAAAACCTACACTCCGGTCTGCCCTCGGGCGGACCACCCTCATCTTCCAAAAAAGGATGAATTGTTTCGTTGCTAAACCCCCTTATGAAACAACCAACACACCCCCTCCCCCTGTCAACCTGTACATACAGTACACAGACAAAATAATGAGAAGGGTTGAACAAACAACCACACCACTCCCCACATTTACCTGTACCATCAGTACATAAAACAATACGGAGAAGCTTCAATCACTGAGAGGACAATACACACAAATACACCCAAACAAGGGATATGAAAAATAGTCATCTATAAATGATTATTCTTAATCGAGAAACAAAGTGATGAGGATATGGGTTTGAATAGTTGTCCCCTGACGAGGCTACCTTTCAGTTTCCCCAGAACACCTCTATAAAATCACAAAAAAGTTATCCTAACAATTTGAAACTGTAAATATTGCCGAAAAGTACTATAATTGGGAGAGGTACTTGGGGATTTCTGGGCTGCCTACTGCATTTGCCGGGTTTGGCAGACCCTTGATTTTTTACTCCCAACTGAAACGATTTTGGAGTTCTTGGTAGAAGATTATGCTACTCTTACACTGTATCGAATTGCCCTTACAAACAGAATTGGCCAATAATTCGTAATGATCCGGACATAGTCGCAAGACATTCGTAAATGTTCTTAACCATTCGCGACCATTCGTCTATTGTTGCGAACGATAGCAACATGCTCCTAATATTCCCAATATTCGCAAGGAAGGCATATTCTTAACTTTTTCGCAACGTACTCACACGCAAGCCATTCGTATTAATCGCAATGTATTCGTAGCGCTCGCAAGGTATTTGCAACCATTTGTAAGGTCTTGTCCTTGCAAACATCTTGCGAATGGTTGTGAATTCCTTGCGAACATCTTGCGAATTGCGTAATCTTTTTATTCGTAAAGTTTTTGCAGGCACTTGCAACACTCGCAAGGCCACTCGCAACATTCGTAATACATTCACAAGAAATTCGTATATGAGACAGTGACAAAAGGTCAGGTGTCATGTCTACTGTCCCGAATGACACACGATTTCTGACATTTCACCATTGCCAACAGAATAAACAAATAAGAAATAGGTAGAAAATGAATGTGAAAACTGACTTTAATTGTTGATCAGTATTTTCTATATCATTAACAAATAATCTACTTACACATAGCTGTTTGGCAAATGTATGTTGCATGGGACACACTGACATGAAAGTGGAAGATGTTTTCCCCTCTAGAGAAACTACATATCAAGTTACACATTTTGTGCTCTTCCATTCCAGTTGGCAATCAATTGTTAACGCATGTTATTAGAAAAAATAGAACGAAAACAGATTAGATAGAATGAAAAATGTACTGGTGATGTCATTTGGGACATACTGACATGAAAACGTCACCTTTTGTCATTGTCTCATATGGATTCGTATGCATTCGCAATGATCGGTAGAAATTCGAAAGCCCTCTCAACCATTCCTAAGACATTCGCAAGGATGCGTAAGGCTTCCAATTTTCAATATGTTTTCCTGTCCATTCGTCTCTTTTTTTGCCGAATACAACATTTTTATAATCACAAGGATATTCAACACAGTGTAAGACATGCATTAACGCCATATGATACGTTATGTGGTACACACGACTTGATCCACAACAAAACCACCAAAACGTTTGAAAAACAAGCATTTTCGTCACATAATGCGCGCTCGTTAATAATCAAGGCCCCAGAATCGCATAAATTTAACGTGATGCGCCTGGTACTGCCGGACAGGTCTGACGGAGCAACCGACCATGGCTTGCGATCGAGAGCAACAAAAAAATAGCGACTATCAACAACTGGAACACGTTGATCCCAAGCAAACAGTGCCCCTACTTACTGTGCATGACATACATTACGTGTAAAATCCAGTTCTTTAACAGGCAACAAACCTTGCAAAGTTCAAGAAGCTGCAAACTTAAGCAACCTATCTCTGATTCTAGCAGACGATCTTTCCTATGTTTAACACAAAATCAGCAAACTCTCCTGTCACATAGAACGTCCATTGTAAAGTGCAATGTTGAAATGAAGTTTATCCTACATACGTGAGAGAGACACCCGTGAGATAATAATCGTTCAAATCACACGTGTGTTTATCATGTAAATGAGGTCATGTCAAGAGAGTCTGGCAGGGACCTGTTTTTCCACTGCTTATGATGCCAACGTCACCGAGACAAACGTCATTATAGAAACAAAAGTTGCGCTCGCTAATTACCCTCGATGAATCTTTAGAACTAACACGTCACGCCACACTTTCAGAGTGACGTTTCTTTGCTTTGACGTAATAGATTGCACGAGGCTTTAGAAGAGATCGAGGTTCCAAAACAAGAGTTATAGCTGTTAATAACTTGCCCTCTAGCTTTCAAGAAATTATTATATCAAATAGTCTTCGGCACGTGAAAGTTGATAATTTCGTGTCTTTTCTCTCTGGTTTTGATAGGTTTCATTGTGTGCTTCAAATAATGTTCTTATCGAGCCGAAACAAATATACGTGATGTATACGAGGGCCACTCATTATGTTTTGCAACCGGGGTTTTCTACAACACTTACAACCAATCTGTCCACTCCAGTTTTGGGAAGAATCCCTCCTTATTGTTTACACATTGTACCATCCTCTTAAACCAGCTGTTCATGACACCCCAACACATGGGGTATATCATCATTGACGCCCTCGGCAGTGCTCGGGCATCTTCGGTGTCCTTCAACTGCCTCTTGACGGAAAGGAACAAAAACCAGTCACTGGGGTCCAAGGCATGTGAATATGGTAGGTAGGTGACAAGCTGAACATCATTGGCGGCTAGAAAGTCAAGAGTTACAGCTGATGTGTGCGTGCTGGGTTTTTTGCGATGGAGCAGTAGACACCCGGTCGGGGACGTCATGTGCAACATACCAGAAAGAAAATAGGCAAGCAGTGGCTGATATAAAAGTCAGCAGTTATCGGTTGTCAGTCTTCAAGTGATATAGTAGCACTTCTGTTTCTTTTGAATTTTACAGGTGGGTTCTCATCTAGGAAGACCCACAACGCCAACTGTTGCCTCATCTTTGGGTCCTATTAGTTTTACCATGTTTGGTCTTCTGTTATGATGTCCCAAACACGAGGAAACCTTCTTTCGTCAAAATGCATAGCACCCTACCCCGCTTTAGCTCTTCACTAAGGTTTATATGGGGCACCAAGCGGTCAACCGGCACGGTTGGCCTAGTGGTAAGGCGTCCGCCCCGTGATCGGGAGGTCGTGGGTTCGAACCCCGGCCGGGTCATACCTAAAACTTTAAAATTGGCAATCTAGTGGCTGCTCCGCCTGGCGTCTGGCATTATGGGGTTATTGCTAGGACTGGTTGGTCAGGTGTCAGAATAATGTGACTGGGTGAGACATGAAGCCTGTGCTGCGACTTCTGTGTGGCGCACGTTATATGTCAAAGCAGCACCGCCCTGATATGGCCCTTCGTGGTCGGCTGGGCGTTAAACAAACAAACAAACAAACAAACCAAGCGGTCAAAACGTTTCCTTACGCCACAGCAGCCATGAAAACTACGAGTGAGACTTCCCGATTAAATCTTCATTCTGTCATGTCTTTGAGCGTATATCATTTTGGGGTCCTTCTCAATCTGGGACTCTACACAAGAGACGTTTTCTGGGGTAACGATTGTTGCCATTCGACCACAACGGTCCACGTTTTTTGACGTCCACGCGCCAGTAATGAACTGTCTGAACCACCTGAAAACAGTGGTATTCGATGGAGATTGATTTCCAAAACAGCATTTTAAACTTAAAGAGCATTCTTGAAAAGAGTTTCCCTGGCAGTAGCCATAATACATCATAGCTCGAAAATCTCTTCGCAACAGGTCAACACTGCTGGTAGGATACATATCACCCTCACTGGACATTTTATCGCATTGGATGAGAACGGTTGCACGGAATCAAGTATTTATTGTTGTCACAAGTCTTCCCAAAACGGGTCTTTAATGTAATGAAGAAAGCAAAGTAGTAACTTCATTCGTTTGTCCAAGTCGCGAAATATAATGATCCCCCTCGTATTTGAATTAGTGGGAATCGCATGTAGTTGTGTCATGTTATTTTGAAGTGTGTGTATGTGTATGTGTGTGTGTGTGTGTGTGTGTGTGTGTGTGTGTGTGTGTGTGTGTGTGTGTGTGTGTGTAACACAAGGAAGTGTTGAAAGACGGGGACAAAGTCCTACTTCCCTGTCAGTTTCGGCAATGACGTGGGTGGCTTGCGTTTCCAATGAAACCATTATGCACGCTATGGGTGTGACAGTGTTAGAATACCGGACATGTACTGGCCAACAGCAAACTTGCCAAGAAAATATTTCCGCAAGACGCTCACTGTGGTGAATTAAGATGTGACAGACTGCTTGTTAGTCGACTCTCTGTTTTGAAGATGTAGAGAAACATGAAAGTATGGGGCAATATGAACATATTGCTTACAGTAAGAAGATAGAATGTATCTGTGATTGACAATGTGTGCCATATTTATTGAACATTCCTGTAAAAAAAAATTGGGGGCACACCGTGTTGGCAGTTTTACGTTTCACTGAAGGAAAAACTGAATTTAGTGTGTTAAACAAAACTCTTTGGTTAACATGATTTACATAGAATAAAGAAATACAATGTATGCCATGTAGTTACTGAATGTAGTTTTAACTTGCGGAATAATGTTTGAATATTGCACCTGCAACGATGACGTCACACGTGACGTCGAAGCTACAGAAGAGCGAGGTGTAAAGTCTACACTACTCGGCATAACAAACTATACAGATGCGTTTGAGGGCATATCTTTCTCATGAGGCCGTTAATCGTAAAACCAATTATATGACTGGAAAGGCCGTTTATTCCCCTAACTTATTCAGAATAGCGATTGAGTTTACATGACGTAGTGTCGATACAGTAGAACCTACAACACAGACACCCCCCCAAAATCAAATTCGCTAAATCAAAGTTCCCGCGTGAAAATTGACAAAAAATCAGAACTGCTAAAACAAAACATGTTTAGCATGTCTTTAGACAGAACAATAAAGTGCATCCAAATCAATCAGTTGTGTTTACATATCTTGTCAAACGTGGACCCTATGGCATGCTGAGCGGTGTAGGTGTCAATCCTCTCAGTAGGCATAAAAGGCAGTTTTTGAAGCCGTGTTAGCGGCTACTGAGACACAAACAATAGTACATTTGAGTAACTCCCTAACGCATTGCCTTCCAACATTCGGAGATTTGTGCTAACACATGTCGTAAAGTAAATACGGAATTTCCAGTCATTGGAGACATTAGGTCTGCTGTTATTAGTCATGTCAGAGAGAGTTTTTAAATTGACGATAGGTTTTTGCTGACTCATCAAAAACAAATACTTTGTTGAAATCTTTAAGAACATTAACAGATGCGCCACATACTCACATTTCATTTTCATGTTTTATCAGAAATGGGAGGTATGAGGATTTCAACGCGAAAGTAGTTTTTAGGAAGTTGACTTATTCAGAGCGCTAAGTGCAAATGTCGGCCTAGGCCTAGCAAAGCTCACTGCTGACACGCTTAACTAATCAATGGCTCTTGAAAAAGCATTTTCTAAGAATGTTTGCATGCGTTTAAACAAGTGCGCTGTGAACAGCCGTTGTTGAAACTGTATTAGATTTAAGGGTACATTGAAGCTTTCATTTGTCTAAATGCATGCTATTTATTTTAATGTTTTTTGTTCAATCGGATAGGGTACATCTTTATGTTTAAAACTCTTTCTGGTATGTCGCATAACATCTCAAGACTTGAGATTCCGTGTGTAGTTTACGACATGTGTTTAGCACAAATCACTGAAAGTTTGAAGGCAATGCGTTGGTGAGTTACTCAAATGTAGCATGTTTTGTCTCATTACCCGCCAAAACGGCTACAAAAACGGCCATTTATGCCTTCTGAGAGGATTGACACCTACACCGCTCAGCATGCCTTAGCGTCCATGTTAGAGAAGATATGTGAACAAACTGACTGTTTTGTGTGCAGATGTGATTGTTCTGTCTAATGACATGCTAAACATGTTTCGATTTAGTTGTTATGATTTGTTGTCGATTATATCGAATTTGATTTTAAGAGGTGTCTGTGTTGTAGGTTCCACTGTATAGACACTATGTCATGTAAACTCAATCTGTTTTCTGAACAATGTAGGGGAATTAATGACCTTTCCGGTCATATACTTGGTTTTACAATCATCAGCTTCATCAGATGATGACATCATTAGATACGTTATCGAATGATCAATATTGTCACATCCCTCTTTCTCTAGATTAAACTTTTCTTTGACACACAAAACCTACTTGACATAAACTAGCTGCATATTCATGGAAAGCAAAAAACCCACAATGCAGTCTTTCTTGTACACCACTTTGTAATCGTTCAGATACGCTGATTTTCTAACAACTCTCCTACTAGGGGTGTACGTATGTTTGGTTGTCTTTGACTTTGTCACTCTGTTCTGCGTTCTATTTTCTTCTGTCACAGGCGTTTGAATCTGAGTTTCTTTCTGTTGGTCTTGTTGTCTTGTCTGTCTTTGTTCTAGTCTTGTGTCACCATCATTCTTTTCTGGACTTCTGTCGATCAAGTGTCTGTACGATTGTTGTCCCCTCAGTACCGGTGCTGTCATGTCAGAACTATGTGTCGACCTTATCTGTTTCCTGTTTCTGCGAAACATACGTCGATCTTCTGTTCGTATCTTGTATGACCTAATGTCTACCTGGTTCTGAACTGTTGCCTTTACCCATCTGTTTGATCTTGAAGCTTTGAACCTCACTACCTGTCCTGGCTTGAGCGTTTCAAGTTCAACTGCTCCTCTGTTGTAGTAGTTTGTCTGTTTTTCCTTCATCTCCATCAACGTGTTCCTCACATCTCTACACGTTGTTGTTTTTTTGTTTGTTTTTCATGAATTTATTTCCTAAAAGCCACCCGTGGCTTTTTTTTCAAACAATTGTGTTCAAATAAATAACAACAATTAACAATATCTCATACAATGAATTAAATACAACTTATCGAGTACAACAAGCTAACTTTTTTTTAACGTTTTGTTCTTCGAACACTCACACAAAAATGCTTCTTATCTGTAACTGCCTATTAAAAATACTTTCCAACGGTAAAAACGAATTTTTTTTTTAAACAAACGCACATCTTTCCGATTAAGATAATGTGGTTCAATGTATACATAGTTGCCTTTTTCACCATTACAAAATGCACGTTTCTGGTTTCAGCAGACTTTTGGCTGAAGGTACCAGCTACTGTTCTTGTCCTTCCTCCAAACAATCTCTGGCTTGGTGATGTTTTCATCTTCTCGCTGGGAATGTTTCTGAGCTCTAGCAATGCTAAGTAAGGATCTGTCTTCGTCTCAGTTGTCTTCCGCAGTTGACTGCATTTTCAGCTTTTCTGTTTGACTGTTGATACCCTGGAGAACTTGTTACATGTTCAAATCTAAATGATCTGGCCAATGCAGCACACTCTTCAGAGTTGAACGGCGGTCCGTTGTCTGAAATCACTATAGATGTTGCGGGGAAGACGGGAGCGACAACGACGACTGAACCGAGACAGGTGTCTTGTCGTTCGGCATCATCGCGCGTACTATAAACACAAGTAGCGTTTGCGGGGAATACGAGCGCCAGTGGCCAGAAGAAGAAAACTCCTCGACGCCCGAACGTAGGGTTTTGATACTACATGATATGCACACGTGTCTCTCACACGTTTGTAGGATAAATGTCCATAACACATACTTTGATTAAAGTGAACTCGACTTAACAGCAAAGACCAATTTCTATCTCCCTTTTTGGCGACGACGACAAATTGCTCCATTTTCCAGTGGGAACGGCTCGCAAAGGCCCGGTCCCGACTGTGTGAGAGGGAAAAAAGAAGGTCACCGTCACTTGTCGTCGTGCTGGGTTGTCGGGCGTCTTCCCGGCAACGTCACTACTCTCTCTGGTACGCCGTATCTTGCAAAATGAGCTTTCATTTTGTTGATCACTTCTTTTCCTGTTTTGTTCTGTATCCTATCAACTTCAAAGAAATCGGAGTAGTAGTCAACAGTCACTACATAGTCTCTTCCGTTCAATTCCAGAAGATCAACTCCAACAAACTGCCATGGGAGATCTGGAATCAGTTGACTAATAATCGGTTCTTTCGTCTGATTTCTCTGGTATATGTCTGACACGCTTTGCACTGTCCAAGCAGTTGTTCCATGTCTTTGTTCATTCCTGGCCAGTAGATAACTTCTCGAGCCCTTCGAAGGCATCCTTGTAGCCCGGTGTGACTGATGTGAATCAAAGACATCACTTTGGTTCTCATGTTCTCTGGAACCCATTCTGCAGTGAAATTTCTTCTCGGAACGGAAAATAGTCTTGAAGCTTGACGGGAACATTTCTTCTTTCTTCTGGCCATCCTGTTTGAACAATCTTCATCAGAAGACATAGATGTGACAAACGGATTTGCACATAGATGTATATTGGAGTTATGTGACTCAGGTGTACAAAGTTTCATGGGCCACGAACTTTGAGTGGACACCGTACAGGGATACGTCACTGACGCAGTGCAGTGGTGTCGGTGACCAATCAGAGCAGAGTATAGACCGAGGTGGCGTTGTAGAGATAATACAGGCTCAGAGCTTTGCAGACTGTCGACAGGAGAGGACGTGTCTCCTGATTGTAAAGTTGCTCACCGGGCGCTAGAGGTCGTTTGGAGACTCGTGTCGCGGTTACTGAATCAGTAGATTCAGCTGCTGTGTTTACAGGTATTTATTGAATTGATATTTTACTCGGAGATATTATTTTGCTCGGAAATATTGACTTGAGAAATGACCGGGAGAGTCATGTGTGAATTAGCTGGAAAACGTGCGCGGTTGTCAGCCATTGTTGAAAAAAGAATGTTTACATGTTTTTCGGAAATGAATTCGCTTATGAGTTAGCGGGTGTATATACTGTAACCGCATAAGATAGTTGCCGGTAGTGATAAAGAACGTTATAAAAGTTTATTCAAGTATGGAGACTTATGGTAGTTTAAACTTGTGTATTCTAGCACCCCGGGCCGAGTGGGTCACGGACGAATCCCGGGCCGAGAGCGGTCGCGGAAGAGGGAACGAGACGGGAGGTTCTGCCCTCATGCTCCAGCCGTGAGCTGTGGAGATGCTGGAGGGAAAGACGGCGTGAAGCGCTGCGTAACGGGAACCCCGTCCCATTCCACCACACGAGACAGTTGTGTGGGTGGGGTGAAGCAGTGTGTGCCACTGTATTTTGTGAGTACGACTGAGAGAATTTAACCAGCGTGATAGCTGAACAGATACGTTCCCGAGTGAATAACCACGAGACGTCGAGCGTCGTGGGGTTTGTTATCTGTGTATAACAGAACTGAATAGTAACAGAAGAATTGTTTGAGACAGTGTCTTCGTGTGTTTTGAGACAGACGGGCTTTCACGGAACAAAGCCTCAAGTGTTACGTGTGTGCACGAGAACTGTAGATTGCATGACATAATAACCTGTATGTAATTTTGTGCAGTTTGATTTCTGTGTGTTAACAGAAATAGTACTTTCATGTTGAGCGAAAGTGATCTGTAGAATGGATGTAGAATAATATGTTTATGTTGTGATTGAACATTCAAATAGAGGTACAGGGGCAAAGGGCTATACTGTGTTCTTGTCTTTGTGCCTGGTTGGAATGTGTGTGTGTGTGTGTGAAGAACAGTTATATAGTAAACAGAGAGTAGCACGCACAATTTTTGATAGGAGTAGATATAGATACATACAGACATGCATACATAAATTCCAGCCGTAACATTTGGTGACCCCGATTACTCTGTGTTAGTATAAATTCATAGTTGTTTCCCTGCTTTGCTAAATTTAATTTTGTCCCCTGTGTTGGGTTTTTCAGAACGTTTTGGCAGTAGGTCACGCAGACTGAGATTTTCAGATTGAGTAGTTGTGTTGTTCATGTCCTGTTTTGTGCTGTTACCGTCTCCAGTTTTACGGTAGTGCTTACTGTACAGTTCTAAGCACTGAGGGATTAACTTCATTTTTCTTCCTGTGGGGTCTTTCATTTCTCTTTCCTTGCTCTTTTCTGTGCTTTCAATATTGTAAAATATTTGGAAATTTTTTTTTTCCTTTCTGCTTTGGAATAGGGATCTATCTGTTGTTTATTGCCCTTTGCCTTTGTAAAGTTAATTAACTTTGATTAATTTTGTTCTTTTGGACTTGGAAATTTTATGATTTGATTTTGAATTTTTTTTGTTTTGTTAATGTGATTGATTAGGTATTGATTTTGTGGGATTAGTTTTGTTGATTTTGTAAGTTTGTTGTAAATAATTAAGAGAATTAGTGGTGATATTTTGATATAGACTTTAATTAGTTTAAGTTTTAGTTTATTTTTGATTTGTTATTTGCTATGGTAGTAGATTAGGTACTTTGAATTTTTTTTTGCCTGAATTTAGTCTGCTGTTTGGAGTGATTGTGTCACTTTAATATTTTTTTTTGGAATTTGTTTTATTTGCCTCCAACTACATTTTTTGTTGTCTTGTTGATCTAAATTAAGTTAGTCTCATTAGTAGTTGTATATACAGTTATTTTAAGCTACTATTTACAACTTTAAATTAGTTTTAGTTTTATATGGAGTGTTTCACTTCATAAATTTTTGTTGGAACTTCGTTTTATTTTGCTTCCAACTGCGTTTTCTTTAGTTGGACTTGACTTATTTTGGCTTTGATTTTCTGATTTAGTACTTAGTTTGTTGATTAGTCTTAAGTTTTTACTTGTGTTGCATTTTTGAACTTTGAATTTTTCCTCCTATTTGTGGTTTGGGGTTGTTGTTTTGTTTGTACTTGTATATATGTTTGAAGATTCGTTTTGACTTCATTGACTGAATATTTGACTTTCATTAAAACTGTTGGATATTTTTGCGTGAGATTTACGCCAAAACGTATTTGGATATAGTCTTGTATTGACTATTGGTTTTGGTGCCAGATTAGTTGTGGTACTTGACAGTTTTGAAGTAGATTACTTGATCTTACATTATTGTTGGAAACTTTTTCAAAACTTTTCTCTAAACTTGGACATATTTTGGTGTGATTTTGAAAGTTCAAAACTTACACAATGGAGAGCGAAGATGATTATGATGCGTTGTTTGAAAAGTTTGTAAAACAGGCAGAGACTTTGGGTCTGGCTGCCGATAAACGTGAGAAATACGTGAAAGAATGTTTTGATCGTTTGGAGAGAAAACGAGAAAAAGATGAAAGACAAAAAGCATTAGAAATGGAAGAAAGACAAAAAGAAAAAGAAAGGGAAGAAAGACAAAAAGCATTAGAACTGGAAGAAAGTCGAAGACAAAAAGAATTTGATCGACAAAAAGAAAGGGAAGATGCACAAATTGAAGAAAGTCGAAGACAAAAAGAATTGGAAAGAGAAGAGAGACAAAAAGAATTGGAAAGAGAAGAGAGACAAAAAGAATTGGAACGAGAAGAAAGAGACAAAGATAGAGAACACCAATTAAAGCAAAGAGAACTTGAGATTAGACAGGCTGAAATTAGTGCTGGGTCGCGTGGACCGCAAAATGGTCGGGATTCTCACACTAATATTGGTGCTCGCCCTGTTTACCCCAGGCTCCCTGCATTCAGGGAACAGCAAGATGATATAGACTCATACTTGTTCCGATTTGAAACTCATGCAAAATCTCTGGGATGGGAAGAGACAAGGTGGATCACGTACTTGTCTGCTCTTTTAGAGGGCAATGCATTAAACCTATACCATAGCCTTGCTGCTGCTGGTGAACTAACATACCAATGTTTGAAAGAAAACTTGCTGAAGAAATTTCAGTGCACGTCTGAGACATTCAGGCAAAAACTCCGTAATATCCGTCCAAGTGAAAAGGAACCGTTCCAAACTTTTGGGATTGAGTTAAGACGACTATTTGATCGTTGGGTTGCGCTATCTGACATAACCACAGATGTTGAGGGTTTAGTGAACTTGTTTCTGGGAGAACAATTCCTTGAAAGCGTTTCAGCTGACTTAGCAACTTTCATTCGGGAACGAGGTTTAGTTACTTTGGATGAGATGGTCAAAGCTGCCGAAAGCTATCGCTTAGCGAGACCTGGGAAAAACTTGTCACGAAAGTCTGGGCCCACCATTTTTTCTGCAGGTTCGTGTAGTCACGAAGAGTACGCTGCAGCTGCTTTTGCACAAAGCAATAATACTAGAGGTGGTCCGCAGTCGCGGAGGTTTGGTTCCAGTTTTGCTGGTCGTAGACAAGGTAACTGGAGCTATGGCAGAGGTACGTCCGATGCTCAGGCACAGTCACAAGGTGATACATACTATCCTCGTGGAAGTAGACGCAATCGTACTGGTAGTCGCAGAGGTGGTTTGTCCCGGAGCGGAGATACTTGTCTGTTATGTCATGAGAAAGGACATTGGTCAGTTCAGTGTCCCCTACGGATAAACCCTCAGAACCCTTGTCTGATTTGTGGGATTGACGGCCATGACAGGTGGTCTTGTCCGAAGTATCTGATTGAATCAGGTATATATGAGCGGGTCGAGTCAGGAAATGCTGTTGTCGCAGACGTTGATTGTTCGGGAAATTCTGCTGTTGCGGAAGTCGTTTCACCAATTACTCAGGATGTTGGAAGTCTGAAGTTGGAACATGGTAGTGTTAACGGGAGTGAGTGTACAGTACTTCGAGACTCAGGTTCTACGATTTCTGGAGTGCGTAGAGGATTGGTGTCAAAAGACCAGATGGTCAGTAGAAAGGTCACCTGTAAGACATTTGGTGGAGAGGTCCTTACTTATCCTCAGGCGAAAGTTAAAGTTGAGACACCTTATGTGTCGGGAGAGATGGTTTGTTGCGTCCTGAATGATCCTGTCGCTGATTTGATCATAGGCAACATTCCGGGGATTTCAGGTGACGCAGACTGTTTTCCTGATATTGAGGGGGTTACGACTCATGCTACTCGTGTGCAGGAAAAGAGAAGAAACCCTCCTGATAAACCTGTAATTCTGACTCCAGATCAGAAGGTTCCGTGTTTGAATCTGGACTTGGCAGTTGTTCGAGAAGAACTCAGTCAGCTGCGTGCTGAACTGAACAGATTAAAAGGTGGTTTTTCACTGGCTACGAGTGGAAAGAGTAGGTCGATAGAGACTACTGATGCTGTAAGCCATGGTGGCAATCGCAGAAAGAGGTCAAGAAAATGGTTTGCTTGATTTTGACTACTTGTTTGTTTAGCATCAGGAACATAAGTCGTAGTACTATGTTGGAAGAGTCGTGGACTCAAGATATGAAAATTGAAGATGCTAAAGAAAGACATTACATGTTTGAGCTGGAAAGCAACATGACTGGAAATTGTGAGTTAATAGAAAAACTCAGTGAAATCTTCCAAGAGAAGGAAGAAGTACTTTATCAGACATAAAGTAGTGTTGTTGAACATATGTGATTAGTGGATAAGAAAGTTTGTTTCTTATGTCAGCTACAACAGTTTGATCCGTAGTGGAATGCGATATTGAAATTATATTGCAGTTCAGTGAAGTAGTTACCCTTTTTTACCTGTTGGCCTAAAGAAAAAAATAACCTTGGTCGGTCATTTTTTTTCCGGGAGGAGGGGGTAATGTGACAAACGGATTTGCACATAGATGTATATTGGAGTTATGTGACTCAGGTGTACAAAATTTCATGGGCCACGAACTTTGAGTGGACACCGTACGGTGATACGTCATTGACGCAGTGCAGTATTGTCGGTGACCAATCAGAGCAGAGTATAGACCGAGGTGGCGTTGTAGAGATAATACAGGCTCAGAGCTTTGCAGACTGTCGACAGGAGAGGACGTGTCTCCTGATTGTAAAGTTGCTCACCGGGCGCTAGAGGTCGTTTGGAGACTCGTGTCGCGGTTACTGAATCAGTAGATTCAGCTGCTGTGTTTACAGGTATTTATTGAATTGATATTTTACTCGGAGATATTATTTTGCTCGGAAATATTGACTTGAGAAATGACCGGGAGAGTCATGTGTGAATTAGCTGGAAAACGTGCGCGGTTGTCAGCCATTGTTGAAAAAAGAATGTTTACATGTTTTTCGGAAATGAATTCGCTTATGAGTTAGCGGGTGTATATACTGTAACCGCATAAGATAGTTGCCGGTAGTGATAAAGAACGTTATAAAAGTTTATTCAAGTATGGAGACTTATGGTAGTTTAAACTTGTGTATTCTAGCACCCCGGGCCGAGTGGGTCACGGACGAATCCCGGGCCGAGAGCGGTCGCGGAAGAGGGAACGAGACGGGAGGTTCTGCCCTCATGCTCCAGCCGTGAGCTGTGGAGATGCTGGAGGGAAAGACGGCGTGAAGCGCTGCGTAACGGGAACCCCGTCCCATTCCACCACACGAGACAGTTGTGTGGGTGGGGTGAAGCAGTGTGTGCCACTGTATTTTGTGAGTACGACTGAGAGAATTTAACCAGCGTGATAGCTGAACAGATACGTTCCCGAGTGAATAACCACGAGACGTCGAGCGTCGTGGGGTTTGTCATCTGTGTATAACAGAAGTGAATAGTAACAGAAGAATTGTTTGAGACAGTGTCTTCGTGTGTTTTGAGACAGACGGGCTTTCACGGAACAAAGCCTCAAGTGTTACGTGTGTGCACGAGAACTGTAGATTGCATGACATAATAACCTGTATGTAATTTTGTGCAGTTTGATTTCTGTGTGTTAACAGAAATAGTACTTTCATGTTGAGCGAAAGTGATCTGTAGAATGGATGTAGAATAATATGTTTATGTTGTGATTGAACATTCAAATAGAGGTACAGGGGCAAAGGGCTATACTGTGTTCTTGTCTTTGTGCCTGGTTGGAATGTGTGTGTGTGTGTGAAGAACAGTTATATAGTAAACAGAGAGTAGCACGCACAATTTTTGATAGGAGTAGATATAGATACATACAGACATGCATACATAAATTCCAGCCGTAACAGTAGATCTTGATCTTGTCTTGTTTCTTCTTGCAGCTCTGTCAGTCTTTCCTCTGCACGAAGCACGAAGTGACGGTGACGCTTCTTGTTTTCCTCTCACACAGCCAGGACGGGGCCTTTGCGAGCCGTTCCCACTGGGAAATGGAGCAATTTGTCGTCGTCGCCAAAACGGAACATAGAAATTGCTCTTTGCTGTTAAGTCGAGTTCACTTTGGTATGTGTTATGGACGTATAGATTGTTCATTTTGCAAATAGCTTTTGAAGAATGAAAATTAAAAAAATCTTTGATAGGCGTGGATTTACAGGTTTATTTTTTGTCGGGTACCATCTCCGATGCTCATAAGTCTTTTCAATGAAGACGGACGCGTCCTGAGTAAAAACAAGTCGCGTAAGGCGAAAATACAACATTTAGTCAAGCTGTCGAACTCACAGAATGAAACTGAACGCAATGCAATTTTTCAGCAAGACCGTATACTCGTAGCATCGTAAGTCCACCGCTCGTGGCAAAGGCAGTGAAATTGACAAGAAGAGCGGGGTAGTAGTTGCGCTGAGAAGGATAGCACTTTTAATGAGTGTGTTGGTGTGTGCGTGTGTGTGTAGTGCACACACCACAAAATTCACAAAGAACATAATTTTGGTCTTATTCTATTTAAGCGACATTCACAATACGTTGCAGCCTCCCCTTACACAAGTGTTACGATTGCTCTGCAGTTTTCAAATGAGCATGTTCCTATGTAGCATCGAGAGTGTGTAACTAAATTTAACATCATGCCCGTATTTGTTTTATTTACGGAGATGGGTTACACATGTAACACCTCTCTTGTAGGCTATACAGCGAAAGTTTAAGAATTGTGCCTTCGTGCATTGATATGAAAAGATTGCAAGAACAATAATCTAGGTTAGAAAAGGAATTATAAAAAGTTTAGAACAACACCGAGTGGTAAGTTTCAAAGTAATATTTTAAAATGTAAGCTCCTGGACAGTTTGACATGTTAATTATATTTTTAAACTGTTTCATATGTCATGAAGTATGTAAAATATATTGTTCCTAAACAAAAACGTGTTTAACGCGCACGCACACACACACACACACACACACACACACACACACACACACACACACACACACACACACACACATACATAAAATATATGGGATAACACGCAACAGCTGAGTTTTTTTTTATTAGGTCACAGACCTGGAAGACCCAGGTGCAAGACGAATAATTCATATAACTGAAATGCGTGTTCCCCATGCACCACCCAAAACATGCCCCGAGGGGCTCCGCCTCTACAAGTCGTGTCAAAACCATTCGTTCGGGCGTCAAGGAGTTTGCTTCTTCAGGCCACTGGCGCTCGTTCTCCCCGCAAACGCTACCAGTGTCGGTGCGCGCGATGACGCCGAACGACAACACACACGTCTCGGTTCAGTCGTCGTTGTCGGTCCCGTCTTCCCCGCAACGTCCATAGTGTCTGGAATTGTACGACCACCGAAATCGATATTCCGCACAACACAGCTGAAAGGCACGTCAACCGTTTGGTATTGAAACGTCTGCCACCACTGGTGTTAAAAGAAATAAAACTACATTTGAAATATCTACTGTAACATATGTCCTGTTTGTCATCAAAAGCTGTTTTTTAGCGCTTGTGAAAGCGTATCTCGTGTTACAAGAGCATACAACACACAGTGTTACTTCACCACATTCCCGCACGATAAAGATGCAGGTTCTATAAGAGAGAGAGAGAGAGAGAGAGAGAGAGAGAGAGAGAGAGAGAGAGAGAGAGAGAGACACACAGACAGAGAGAGAGAGAGAGAGACAGAGAGAGACACAGAGAGAGACACACAGAGAGACACACAGAGAGAAACAGAGAGAGACACACAGAGAGACACAGAGAGAGACACACAGAGAGACACACAGAGAGACACACAGAGAGACACACAGAGAGACACAGAGAGAGACACAGAGAGAGAGAGAGAGAGAGACACACACACACAGAGAGACAGAGAGACACACACAGAGAGACAGAGACTGAGAGAGACACACACAGAGAGACAGAGAGACACACACAGAGAGACACACAGAGAGACACACAGAGAGACACACAGATAGAGACACAGACAGAGACAGACAGGGCAATACACACACAGAGACAGAGACAGACAGGGCAATACACACACAGAGACAGAGACAGAGAGACACACAGAGAGACACACAGAGAGACACACACAGCGAGACAGAGATAGAGACAGAGACACAGAGAGAGAGAGACACACAGAGAGACACACACAGAGAGACAGAGAGAGAGAGACAGAGAGAGAGACACACAGAGAGACACACACAGAGAGACAGAGAGAGAGAGACACAGAGAGAGAGACACACAGAGAGACACACACAGAGAGACACACAGAGAGACACACAGAGAGACACACAGATAGAGACACAGATAGAGACACACAGAGAGACACACAGAGAGAGAGACACACAGAGAGACACACACAGAGAGACACACAGAGAGAGAGAGACACACAGAGAGAGAGACACACACAGAGAGACACACAGAGAGACAGAGACTGAGAGAGACACACACAGAGAGACAGAGAGACACACACAGAGAGACACACACA
>NC_090252.1:74724382-74729382 GCF_037325665.1 Littorina saxatilis
AAACCAATTCCTATTATTGTTTTATATTATGCTCCCCCTCCTCCCCCCCCCCCCCCCCCTCGCACGTTTCTTTTCTCATGTCTTGTGCTACTCCAGTCATTCAAGTTTGTTTGCCTTTCTGATTAGAAAATGCTTTTCGTTTTGTCTGCTACTCTTTTCTTTTTTTTCTTGTCTTCTTGTGAGTTTTTATTTTATTTTTATTTATTTTTATACATGCATAGGCTTTACATTACAGGACAGGACATAGACAAGGGGACAAATCCATAAAAGAGAACACACGTGGACAATTACAACACACATGGGGGGGGGGGGGGGCGGAAGAGGGGGGTAATCGTGGCTTTGTGGTCGCAATATCAAGAATATGTAAAGGAAAAAAAAAGGGTTACATAAAGACATGCATAATACAATCGCCAATCCTTGTAAAATGTATCCAGCTTATTATTTAAAGCTGCTTTGTATTTTTCACAAATAAATATTTGCTTGAGATTTCTACTAAATCTCTCAGAATAAGGAATCTTCTGTGTACATTTTGGAAATATAGATGTGGTGTTTGGCACAAATTACTAACACATCAAAAACTTTATCGGTGACATTGTTCGCCACACCAAATAGAACCAGTTCTTTGGAAAGTGTAATTGTTACAATGGGTGCAGTTCACCTTTAACCAATTTACAAATTCTATCCAAAAGGTCAGCACTTTATCACACTCCCAAAACATAGTCGGTACTCAAAACCATCTCAGATAAGTATCCTTTGTTGTTTTACCAACATGTCGAAAAATAACCTTCTTATTTAACACACAATTTACAGATTCAGACCATGTTTTAATACATTTTGGGACAGTAACATGTTCAATCAATTGTTGGTAAATAAATTGTGTCTTAACCATGACAAATACATGTCCACACAATGGGCTCTGTCATGATAAAATGTTTATCAAATGTTTATTACAACACATTTCGCACCCAAAGTAAAGCATTAATTCCTATGTAATTTAATTGAAACTGTATTATTATTATTATTTTTTTTTTTATTTTTTTTTTTTTTATTTCTCCTAAAAATGTCTATCAATCAAATTAAAAACCTTCGTCTGTTTGTCCCATCTTTGTCTTAGACAATTGTTTCATCATTTTCCCACTTTTTAACAAATTGTTTTTATGTGGATATATATAGAGGTTACAACACGAGCGGTTTTTTTTATTCCCGCTGGGTCTATAAAAAATCACGAGTGTTGTAACCTGTATATCCCATGAAGATCTAAAAGACAAAGTGTGGCGGAAACATCAAGCTTTAGTTGTCTGTTGTTCAGATGAGGCACTGAGGGCTTGACCACTGAAAAAATATCCTTAACTTTTTGTGCTCAGTGTACCTTCTTCTTATTCCAAAGGTACGCCTTTTGATCTATGTCAAGTCGGTGCATAATGGTGGCTTGGTTGTCCCCGTCAGTTGAAAGCCTCTTACACGGATTTGACTGAATACCTAGTGGTTACACACGCATCTCCTGAGATCTTGGACACCTTCATCGTCTATAGGGCCTACTGCGCCGCAGAAGAGCTAGAAATACTCGCAAAATGCATTAAACAGCTTGTCCAGAGAACAATCGTAGTCGATGATGTACCGATAAGGGCGTGTGTACCGAGCACGCCTGTAACTTCACATGAGCATAGCCTGAACATAGCAGTGCTGGTCGGACGGACTGGGTTTTTAACGATTGCTAGTTTGACTTCTGTTTTAGTTGAGAGCACGAGCACACACACTCAAACACATACGGCTTGTCATGTTGATCACAAGAGAGAAATAGAACAGTGAATAGAAGGAAACATAACAGATTACGTCCCCAGAATATGACGCGATGGACGACAGACGTCATGAAATCTATGACGCTGTGATGATAGTCTGGGCAAGTCGAGACTAAAACTCAGCTATAGCACTGAACGACTCTCGCGCAAGTTCTCAAAACCGTGGTAATCCCTTGCACATCCAGTCGACAGGTACATGTGCATTTTGGAATGTCAAGGACGACAGAAAGTAGAGCTAGCTATGATGTATTTGTTGCACCTTTATTTATCCACTATTTTATGTGTTATAAGAGTGCAACTGTTAAATCATAGATGTAGGGGAAGGGCTCCTAATATGGACCGGCTCCTAATATGGAACACCACAAACTAACGGCGCAAGAGCGCTCAAAAAAGTTTTATTCGGTGTATTCACCCTCTCTGGATAACTTGCACATGTCAAAACAGTTGCAGAAACAGAAATCCCAAAACCGTTAGGCTTTTTCTCTTTTTTCACTTTTCGCAGGGTTCACTCTAAATTTGCCGTCTAAAACGGACTCGTTTCTGTCTACAGCCAAAGCTTTTATCAAACAAAAATGGCTATATATGACAGCTAAAACCGTATTTGTTACATTTTAGCAGTGTTGACCCCGAGTTTCTACTGCAAACAAAAAATAATAGCAAAATCTCAAAGTATGTGCGAGTCCCCTAATATGGACCACCTTCAACAAATCGAAGAAAATAAAAGCTAAAGGCTATTTTCATAAATTCAGTAAGGAGCTTGCTGGTAATAACCTACAACTAGCCCTCGAGATTTAAAAAAAATGAAACGAAAAGTCTTCTTTTCGTGGAAGTTGATAATTTCACTTATTTTCACTCTGTTTTTGATAAGCTTCTTTAGTTTCCTGCTGTGCTTCAAATAATGCTCTCATCAACCCGAAACAGATAAATCTAGAGCATATTTTAATTAGGCTGACTTGTACACTAAGTTGTATCATGTTATTTTGAAATATAGGGGGCTTTTTACAGTGATTCGTGAAGGCCGCTTCACTGGTCCGTAATAGGCGCCCAGGCTCCTATAATATGGACCCTTTGTGATTTTTTCTGTATTTAATTTTTGCTGAATGTGTATCAAAGCTATTTTACTCTAATTAGGCCTAACGGTTAACCTAAGAAAGAAGGACTACCAAACACAAAATGAAACTTCTTTGCAAGAAAACAAGCTATTTATCAGCATGAAACAAAAAGTGGTCCACATTCAGGGCCCTTCCCCTAACAAGAGAACAATTGAAATACAAGAAATATACCTGGAGTACATTTACAGAGACAAAGAAGGGAGGTCATGGGATATATATTTATATAGCTATTCTGATGGACACGTGGGGGAATTCGGGGGGTGTGATTGGATGGTCTCACACATCCCTTTTCCGATCATCAAAGCATAACGCTACGGAAGTTGGTCATTTTTGGCCGATATCCAAAAGCATATTGGCAATAACAAAGACGCATGGTTCCGGTTTCTTCCACGTGTTTATAGTACACGCATACCTCGCCAGGTTTGTTTCTGTGACTAGTCGACAGACGATGCCATTTGCTTTGTGTGTGTTTTTGTTGTTGCTTACTGTACATGACATTCATTACGTGTAAAATCCAGTTCTTTAACAGGCAACACACCTTGTAAATTTCCAGAAGCTGCAATCTGAAGCGACATATCTCTGATTCTAGCAGACGATCTCTCCAATGTTCAACACAAAATCAGCAAACTCTCCTGTCACATAGAACGTCCATTGTATAGTGCAATGTTGAAATGAAGTTACCGGTCTGAAACATTTAGTCGTTTCTTCTGAGATAATCCTTGTTCTCTTATCATCTACAGATTTACCGCAGTCTTCACCACGCGAATTCCCAACAGAAGTCAGACTTTCGAACATACAATCTACGTAGGCAAGCATGATACGTCATGACGTCATAATTATGATTCCTAGCATATTGACGTAATGCTAAGCATCCGGTTATCTCGAGTTTTCTCCGTATTACATGTCCGTGGGTTGTTCAATGTTCGGTTATTTCCGTGGCTTCGTGCGGAAAGAGAACCGTCGTCTGCAATCAACGACATGGACCATTCTGGTACTTGTTGCAAACAAAAACATGATTTTAACACAGAATTTAATGTCAGAATAGCTATATAAACGCTATTGTGTTTTCATCGTAGCAATTGGGTCCGATATTTAGACTCGAACAAGTATAATGCGATCGGGCCCTATTGCTAGGCTGAAAACACAATAGCTAATATCGGGTGTGCGACAAAAGGTCGAGTTTTACAATGTCGAGGCACAACAGGTCGAGGACATTTGGTCAAGAGTCAAAAGGTCGAGGGCGACAAAAGGTCGAAGGTGACAAAAATTCAACAGCAAAACGTCTACCGGACAAAAGGTCGAGGATTAAAAAAAAGGTCGAGGATTAAAAAACTGTCGACATAATTTTCTGTTCCCGTGTGTGTTAAATTCATTTTTTATATATTTTTTTTATTGCTTGGAGAAAACGCTGCTTTGTGTGCCTATTGTGCATTTGATAAATGTTGTTATTTGTTCTGTTATTCAAAACAGTGTTCGTACAAAGAGTGCCTTGAGTGACGGGTGTTTGTTTGTGTTTATGGACCCACGGCTTTGTCGGTAAATGAAGCGTAGTGTGGTCAACGGTGAACACAGCTCGATACTCAACAGATTGTTGTTGTTGAAACATGTCACTGACACGCTAAAAGCTTGAGTTGTTTTCTTTTCTTTCTTTTCTCTCCCATATTTAAACACTGCTCGATACTTACCAGATTGTTGTTGGTGAAACTTTAAAAGCATTTGCAAGCGAAGAGAGAGTTACATTCGGACAGGGACACAGCCACAGAATAGAGATCGTTAAATCACAGAAAGGAAACAAGGCAGTACACAAAGGTTACTGCTATCGAAAAGATCGTGTCAATCAGACATCTGTGAACTGGCGCTGTGAAGACAGATCTTGTCAGGGACGCATAAAAACAGATTTGCAGTAGGCTACAGCACTGAAACTGTTCCTACAGAAGTCGCAGCGCATAATCATCCTCCGAACCCAACACGGAATCTGGTTTGTGTGTGTGTGTGTGTGTGTGTGTGTGTGTGTGTGTGTGTGTGTGTGTGTGTGTGTGTGTGTGTGTGTGTGTGTGTGTGTGTGTGTGTGTGTGTGTGTGTGTGTGAG
>NC_090252.1:74734382-74745493 GCF_037325665.1 Littorina saxatilis
ATTCTCACGAGGATACAAGGGAAGAGGTGCCGCTGATTCCAGGCGTGGATGGAAAAGAACCAGTCTTTTCACAAATGCCAGACAAAAAGGCGAGTGTTTACTCTCTCGTACATAAATCCAATTTGTTTAACAAAAATGACCTCGCAGGCATCTTGCAATTAAGCAAGATTCATCAAAGATGTTGAGAGAAGTTCATTGTTTGTATCATAACGGTCTGTCTGTCTGTCTACTTACAAGACCGCTGGGTCGACGTACTGTGATTGTAACGTTTTGTTTTGTCAACAATTAAACCTACAATTCTTGCTTTTTTACATTTAGTCAAGTTTTGACTAAATGTTTTAACATAGAGGGGGAATCGAGACGAGGGTCCTGGTGTATGTATGTGTGTGTGTGTGTGTGTGTGTGTGTGTGTGTGTGTGTGTGTGTGTGTGTGTGTGTGTGTGTGTGTGTGTGTATAGAGTGATTCAGACAAAACTACTAGACCGATCTTTATGAAATTTAACATGAGAGTTCCTGGAAATGATATCCCCGGAATTTTTTTTCTTTTTTTCGATAAATACCTTTGATGACGTCATATGGGCGGGGATATAGCTCAGTTGGTAGCGCGCTGGATTTGTATTCAGTTGGCCGCTGTCAGCGTGAGTTCGATCCCAGGTTCGGCGGACATTTATTTCAGAGTCAACTTTGTGTGCAGACTCTCTTCGGTGTCCAAACTCCCCCCCGTGTACACTACATTGGGTGTGCACGTTAAAGATCCCACGATTGACAAAAGGCTATCTCCTGGCAAAATTGCTTTGGCACAGTTAATAATTGTCTACCTATACCCGTGTGACTTGGAATAATAGGCCGTGAAAGGTAAATATGCGCCGAAATGGCTGCAATTACTGGCCGTATAAAATTTCATCTCACACGGCATCACTGCAGAGCGCCTAGAACTGTACCCACGGAATATGCGCGATATAAGACTCATTGATTGATTGATATCCGGCTTTTTGTAAAAGTTGAGGCGGCACTGTCACATCCTCATTTTTCAATCAAATTGATTGAAATTTTGGCCAAGCAATCTTCGACAAAGGCCGGACTTTGGTATTGCTTTTCAGCTTGGTGGCTTAAAAATTAATTAATTTGGTAATTAAAAATCGGAAACTTGTCATTAAAATGTTAAACGATTCAAAAACAATTTCATCTTATTATTTGTCATTTTCTGATTCCAAAAACATATACATATGTTATATTCGGATTACAAACAAGCTCTGAAAATTAAAAATATGAAATTTGTGATTAAAATTATTTTTCCGAAATCGAAATTAACTCTTATTCCTTGTCGGTCCCTGATTCCAATGTCACGTTTCACTATATCACTTAAGGTGATTATGAAACGGTTAGTTACTACTAACCAACTAACCACACCACGATCCACTCTCGCAGTCATACAATTAAATAGAGACAACAAAAGTATAAGTTTCAGACGCCTGTTTATGTAGAAACTCGCCACCTCCCTCGAGACTTCACTCAAAATATGTTCTTTTACGTTCACAAAACGTTAAAACCCCGTGGTCACTGACAAAATGCCAGTTAGAATATAGAAAATTATAGTAACACGCTGATCCCGTGTAAAGATAAGAAAATACGACTGTTCTGCTCCAAAAGTGCTAGTTCATGCAGGTGTCACACACCCCACGTCGTCACTACTCGAGTATAATCACAGATAGCAAAAATAACAACGGTGGTCAACGGGGTGCAAAGACATGGTGCACTTAGCTTTCTTTGGCCACTGGGTGGACGGCCTGTAATTAGTCTTTTTAGCCTCCACAACTGCTCCGTCGAATGAAGTGCTGGTTAGCGTGGTGACGAAGCAGGGAACTGTGGAGGCATCAGGCGCCGCACCCAGTCGCTGGTTAGCTGGTTAGCCGGTTCGCTGGTTAGCCGGTTCGCTGGTTAGCCGGTTTGCTGGTTAGCGTGGTCCCGAAGAAGGCAGCCGAACAGAAGTTAGGAAAACGAAGGCTGCAAACAGAAAGCATCGGTGCACTAAACATGTCAGCTACCCCTCACCCTCCACCTTTAAACATGTCATCTTTACATATCTCATCGAGCACGTGGGCCTGCACAAAATTAATGGACTTTTCACAACAACAAAACAGCCGTCTTTTCGTCTTTCTCTCCCTATCTGCAAAAACCATATACAGATTAGTATTTTAGCGTCACAGAGAGCAAATTATGCGCTAACCTGGAGAGAACAACAGAGAGTATTTCATTCCACAAACACAGACTCGTCAACAGCGTTAAATAATGATTTATTACCTCAAACAGCCTATGAGTGTAGCACTCTCATGGAAGCAAAACCCGCTTCCTCCCTGGAATGGCCTCTGTTCGTCAACAGTGACAACAACATCCAGAAACCCCTTGTCGAATACTTATGCGAAGACCATCGCACGACGAAGGAAAGATTTGACGACTCGTCCTCAGCAAAACATGTGGCAGTGAGAAGGTGATAACTAGTAGAAGTTCCCCTAGAGTGCCGAATATTCTATTCGGTGAAATCCATCATACTCTAGAAACTGTGTATTCGATCCTTCTTCTTCTGCCGCTGGGTGTCAAGTCCCCCGTCCTTGTGTCTCTCACAGATCACCTAGCCAATAACACGTGACTGACCTTGTCACATAACAAGTTCAGCTATCGACAATTCTGCCTCGCCAAGCAAAATTATACCCGAAAAAACCGTGCGGCACAAACCATCCGTGGTCGCGCTGTCAGCAAAACTCTGCTGTATAGCCCCGACTCACGCACAGGCGCTTTCAGTCGCAATTGACCAAGAGAAGGCACCCTACTGAGTGACACTTTCTTGGTCTATGTCACTAGATCGTGACACACCTCCCCTCTTCAAGACGAAACCTCGGTTTCGCTCCCAGTCATGTTCTCCTCTACAGCCCGAGAGAGAAAATCAGCTCCAACATTGTTGGCGCCCGGAATGACGCGTACCGTGAATTGGTACGGTTGGAGGATCAACGCCCAGCGCATAAGTCTGGCGTTTGCCAACCTTGCAACCTGAAGATATTGCAGAGGTTGATGGTCCGTCTCCAGACAGAAAGGTCGTCCTCAAGAACGAGCAACCCCTCGTTTCACCCCTGATGACTGCAACCTTCTCTGTCTTCTTGTCTTTGTTCTTCTGGTCTTTGTTCTTCTCCCCGTAGGCAGTCCTCTCGATGTAGGCGCGCAGCAGGTTGGCATGGTACAGGCGTGCTTTCCCGTGCATCATGATCCTGTAGTCATTCTGGCCCACCTTCGCTGTCACCTCAAAAGGTCCTTGCCACTGCAGTTGTAGCTTGTTGTGTTTGACAGGTAGAAGTAGCAACACCCGTTCTCCAATCTTGAAGCTGCGCGGCCGTGCCTTGCGGTCGAATCCTCGCGCGTAACGCTGTGCTGCTCTTCCCAGGTTCTCTTGAGCCAGTTTGCAGGTCTCTTCAATCCTGTTCCTGAGTTCTACGATGTAGGTCGCTGTCGTCTGCACCTCCTCGTCGGCTTCTTCGTCCGTCCAAGCCTGACGCAGGATAGCCATGGGACCGCGTACCTGTCTGCCGTACAACAGCTCGAATGGGGAAAAACCCAAGCTCTCCTGAGGAACCTCGCGGTATGCAAAAAGCAGTGCTGGGATGTACCTGTCCCACGTGCGTGGTTTCTCCTGAGCCAGTTTCCTCAGCATGGTTTTCAGGGTACCATTGAACCTTTCCACCAGTCCGTTGCACTGGGCATGGTAAGGAGTGGTGAAGTGCTGCTCCAGTCGATGCATCAGAGCCACAACCATGTATCACAAAATTTTGGTTTTTTTTTTTTGCACAGGATTAAAGTTTGCTTCCTCAAGATTGATATCACAAATGCCCAATTTCGATAAGTAAAATATTTCAAAGGTTATGATGGAAAAATGGTTGTTGCACTGGGCTGAAACACTCACAATCTACAAGCAACAACCATGTATACGGCACAGTCCCAGTGTGGCTTGTTGGAAAAGGAAGAGAGAAGCAGATATAAACGGGCCACTACCCAAATACCTCTGTCTTGCTAGATTGTGGTTTGGGGGGAACTCTTGTTGAGAGGGATTCTCCCCATGCCAGGGTGCAGCATTATCTAGTAACATGATTGTTCCCCGGGAGGAGGGCTGGAAGCAGAGGCCCTTACTGGGGCAACACTAAATCAGCTGTCAGCACCACGACTGTGGCCTGGGGAGTCTCGGTGCCCAACGGGACGTTTTATCTCAACAACCACGCACCTGGGGGCTCTAATGGTACCCTTTCTCACGCTCTATTATCTGCTAGTTTAATTTCTCTTCTGCACTGTGATGTTTGCTTTTCATTTGGATGCTTTACTCGCAACAAACAACAGCCATTTCAAGTGCTCCACAGTTTACAATTGTACATTACGGTAACTTGGTAAGTGATTTTTTTTTCTTCAGATAATTGAATAAAGAAATGTATGATTGGTTAATAATTTACCAAATAGGTAAAAACTTTCTATCAAAATGGAGAGAACAAAACCTGTGATTAATAAACAAATACATAAATGACATCTAATGTGTTATCTTTAATGTCTTTTGCCTTCTCTTAAAATGTATTTTATATATTCTCTCTCTCTCTCTCTCTCTCTCTCTCTCTCTCTCTCTCTCTCTCTCTCTCTCTTTTTTTGTTATTTTAACATTCATAAAAAGTATTATCAATAGAGTAGTCCCTCCCATGGGCTGGATATAAAAAAAGCACCTGTTTGCTTATACCATTACCCTCGTTAATAAAGAATTCGTCTTCTCTCTCTCTCTCTCTCTCTCTCTCTCTCTCTCTCTCTCTCTCTCTCTCTCTCTCTCTCTCTCTCTCTCTCTCTCTCTCTCTCTCTCTGTTTTTCTGGCTCTCTCTGTCTCTGTCTGTCTGTTTGTTTGTCTGTCTGTCTGTTTCTGTCTCTCTATCCCTGCCCCTCTCTCTCTGTCTCTCTGTCTCTGTCTCTGTCTGTTGACTGTAAGTAAGGCTTTGTTGAATGCTATTCCATTGTTTAAAATGAATGAACAAAACACATTATTTTTCTTGCAGCATTAACGTGATATGGACTAAGACGACTGGTCAGACTGGTCAGACTGGCCAGAATCAGTCGCAGCATCTGTTGACTCTGACAGTGTCTTACTTGGATCACCGCAAAGTCAGAATGAAGATACCATTTTAGATTCAGCTGCAGGTGGTAAGTCACACACACACACATATACACACACACACACACATCTATAGACACACACACACACACACACACACACACACACACACACACACACACACACACACACACACACACACACACACACGTAGCACGCACGCGCGCAACTGGCGAGGGATGGGAGTATGTTGACTAGGCTTGTATGATACTCAGTACCGAAGACAATGTGTTCGTCTGCCTGTGTTCATGTTATTTAGTTCTGGTGTTTGTTTATTGAAGATCAATTGAGTTTTTACACGGTAGAAACCAATGTTTTGCAACTTGTTGGGGCTATTTTTCACTTTCTCTGAAACTATTCAAATGTTTATTACCTGCACATAAATACGTGATTCTTTTTCTTTATTTGGTGTTTATCACAGTGACTGTCAATAGGGGCGTTCAATAATTTCCTTTTACTTTTAATACTGCATAATTATGCAAGATGAAACAAAACTGATTGGACACTGTGACTACTCTTGTGGGCAGATGGTGAACTTGAAGCAGCTCTCAGTGCCAGCCGGAACAACGAAACATTGTACCAGCTGGCCATTCGTCTGCACAACAAAAGACTCGACTGTCGTCTGCATGCCAACGCTGTGACAAGGGAACCAGTCTATGCTGATGGAAACTGTTTTTTTTAAAGCGGCATCATATTACGTGACCACCTACGACGATAGTGCGCTGAAGCAGGCCTTATGTGACCACATTTTAGAAAACCTGACTCACTATGAAGGGTTTTCCTTGAGAGCACAAAAACCGCGAGAAATGCTGTCACTGCCTTGCGTTCTCACGGCGTATGGGATAACTGCGCCAATGACGTCATGCCTCTTGCCCTATCGAACTTCACCAAACGGCAGGTGAAAATATTCATAAGCAGAACATCTCCAGCAGTGATCAACATCACGCCCACTCTACCAGGCTGTCAAGGTGACGCATTCAACCCAATCTATCTGGCCCTGCTGACATCACCCGGTGTCCCACAACACTATGATGGTTGTTTGGCCGCAAGGAGATCTGTGTACACAATAGACCAGAAATTTCTGGAGTCTGGGCACACTCACACGGAGTGTGATTCAATGCATTCCTGCATTGAGAGAGCAAAAAAGAACGTCACTATTCACATTCCTGACCAGTGGAACACTGTGTTTCAAATGGCAAGACCATCAGCGCCATACACAGTGGTCCCTACCCAGCATTCAGACATACAAGACTTTACAATGCTGGCTTCCTCGTCTATGATAAATACAAACACAGATAGTTCCGGTACTCGCACATTGTGGACACAGATAAAGTGGATCCGTTATGTCAAGGGACAAACTGACACCTTGTTTTTCAAGTATCGGCCAGGGGATCCATTCAACCTGCTGAAGACAAGGGGATCCACTGGACGGCGTGGGCGGCAGCCAGCACCACCAGAACATCTGTCTGCCCGCTATAGCAGGCGCCAGCCAGTGTCGTCAACAAAGAAGGCGGATCTCCTGGACCTTTGTCGTCTCGGCATTGTGCCCGAGCAGCACCACAACTTCTATCACAAACTGCCCAGTGAGAACTCAGCCCCTGACCGTTTGGCTGAGCCTGATGCCACAGAAGATACAGACACAGATGAAGACTAAGGCGTTGTTCGTTATACTCAGAAGCTTGCTGATTGATCCACGTCATCGCTGTCGTTATCATCATCATCATCATCATCATCATCATCATCATCATCATCATCATCATCATCATCGTCATCGTCATCGCTGTAACTACCATCATTACGTGTACGGGACGCAAACATATACATAAGGATGCTACCATTGACTGTTTTGAGAAAAAGTTCCACCTTGAGTTCAGAGAACACATATTGATCAGGTGACTCGATGTTGTCATTCATGCTTTTCATGTGAAGACTGAACATGCCTAGAAAAGAGCAAGACGATTACTTAAAATCGGAAAACAAACAAAGATTCCTATCTGTGTGATATAAATTGTCAAAAATGTTGCTGTTTAGTTGTGAACAATGTATAATCACAGTGCAACGAAACACTGACAGTGAAGTGAGAAAACATTGCTGTGTGTATGACTTTATTGTAATTTTCATGGTGGAATGCCAGAAAGATTTCCTGTCGGTTCAAGAAAAAGGTAAGATAAAACCATTTCGTTTCCCTTAAGTTGTACAATAAAAAAAATTACCCTCCATCCTGGCTCTCTAATTATAGTTTTTTTTAATCCTGTCATGTTATATCTCCTATGTGAACCATTTTCTTATTTTTAAACAACTTTTTTAGCACTATTTTTTGACAAACCTATCAGAGGTACATGGTTGCAGAATCCTTCCTGTCAAATGTTAAGAAAATGTTGCATGCCACAACACGCTATACTTTGGATAGGTGGTTGTGTCTCTGATTACTGTACACTAAGTCCCTTTTTACTCACTGCCACAAACATGCATCTGATATTTACATGGTTATGGCCCGTACAGGGCAAGCTCTATCAGACCATTCCTCCGGGCTACAAACAGCTATTACACAGATAGCTGGTTGTGGCCTGTGGAAGTTCCCTGAGTTGTTTCTCGGGATACAGGCCACAATAGTGTAGGTTGCTGTGCACTGTTTTGGCTCAACTTTTGATCGGGTTTTCAGTACAATTCTACACGGAAGATCCCTTTATTGTTTTTATTTTAATTTTTTGGCATGTTATCATTATCTTTTTTTTTCAAGGAGCTTACAAATAAAAGAAAACAGTATTTTGCTTGCTTTCCATGATTTTGGCGAACTTTTACATTAAAGTACATATTTTTTCCTCAGCATCAAAACTTCAATCACAGATTTATAAGAACGTCCATTTTGGAGATACATGGTTGTGGCTCTGATGCATCGCAGTGATAGCAGTCGTGCTGCCTCCGCCATCACTCCTCCCGTGAACTGCGTGCCTCTGTCGGTGAGTACTTCTGATGGAATTCCCAGCCGGGACCACATGGTAACCAGTGCCTCAGCTACTCGCGTAGCTTCGATCGATTTCAGAGGGATCGCCTCTGGGTATCGAGTGGCGTAGTCCACCATGGTCAAAATGTATCTGTTTCCGTCCTCAGACGCAGGCAAGATGGGCCCGATGATGTCAACTGCCACCCGACGAAAGGGTTCGTCGATGAGCGGCATCTTCTCTAAGGGGACCTTCCTCACCCTTCCTTTGGCAACCACCTTCTGGCACTTATCGCATGACGCACAGAAACGTCGGACATCCGTGCAGATGCCTGGCCAGTAGAAGTGGCGCCACACACGGTCCGTGGTCTTCTTGGTGCCAAGATGACCTCCCAGAATCGAGTCGTGTGCCGTTGCCATGACTCCCTCGCGAAACTCGCGAGGCACGACAACCTGTTTGAAAGCACCTTCTTTGTTGCTAAACTCACGGTAGAGCAACTTCTTCTCCCTGAGGAACTTTGACTTCCCATGCTTCCCGCTCAGCTTCACCTTCCCCGACTTCGCGTGCTCCCGAGGAGTAGCTAATGTCGGGTCAGAATCCTGAGCCTTCGCGAGAAGCGCGGGGGTCACGTTCCCCAGGGCAGCTCGTGCAGCAGGTAGGGGTTTGAGAGGTTTGCCCTCTCGCTCCGCCTGTGCCCGCGTGAGAACTGAAATGACGTCGGGAGACCTATAAACGGGAACCTCCCTGGTGACGCCGTCCACAAACTGGACACGGTTCCCAATGAGCAGGTCGCATGGAGGATCGTCCATGACGACGGCCACATTGGTCCCCGTGAACAACGGTGTTACGACCTTGATCACTGCCGTGTTCAAGTCGTAAGCGTGAGATGCCTCGGCCATTCTCACCCTGATGCTGTCTCCTGTGTAGGCCATAGCTGGAACTAGACTCGCCCGTACCACTATCATGTCTGCCCCGGTGTCCCGCAGACCTTCGCCCTTCACTCCGTTGACGTAGACGTTGCAGTGGGGCTGGAAATGTTTCCTGGAGCACGGAACGCAGAGTTGTGGAATTGTGCATGAGCTCGTGACGTCCCTGAACTCCTCACTGCCCACAAAATGTACGCCCTTCTGGTCAGCCTGTCGCTTATGGCAGTCCTTCTTCACGTGGCCCCGCTTGTTACAGTAGAAACACTGGATGTCAGTTCTGGAACTTGATCCCTTGTGTCCCTGATCGTCCTTCCCGTCCTTGGGTCCTGAAGAACCTGAATTTCCTGATTTTCCCGGCCGTGAGCCTGAAGATTTGCCGGAGATCGCCTGGGCGTCCTCGTGTACTCTGATCCAGTCGGCTGCCTCCTGAGTAGTCTTAGGCTGGTGCTCCTGCACGAAGGTCACCACCTCAGGTCGCAGGCTGGACATCAGTTGTTCCATGACAATGAGGTCGGCAAGGTCGTCGACGGTCCAGTTCTTCTCGGCCATCTCCACCCAGCGCCGCAGGTAAAGATTTAGACGTGCCACAAACTGATGACTCAGCTCGCCGCTCAGTCTCTTGCTGTTCCGCAGACGTCGTCGGTAGGCTTCAGCAGTCAGGTTGAAGCGCTGGAGTAACGCCTTCTTTAGTGCCTGATAGTCCCTCGCCTCGTCGTCATCCAAAGCGTTGTAGAGCTGCAATGCGCGTCCCTTTAAGCAAGTGCTGAGGCGGCTAGCCCACGTGGCCTCTTCCCACTTCTGGTCAGATGCAATACGCTCAAACCGGCGTAGAAAGTCGTCGAGCTCGTCTTTGTCATCGTCGAACGTCGGCAGTCTCGTACGGTCAGCAACAAACGTCGGCGCGCTAGCCTGAGTAAGCGTACCCTTCTCGGCCTGTAGCCTAGCTAGTTCTAGCTGGTGATCGCGTTCGGCCTGTTTGTCCTGTCTGTCACGTTCGGCCTGTCGTTCCCTTTCTTGTCTGTCAAGTTGTCTTTTTTTTCTTGTCTGTCACGTTCGGCCTGTCGTTCGGCCTGTCGTTCCCTTTCTTGTCTGTCATGTTCATCTTTCTTGTCCTGTCTGTCACGTTCGTCTTTCCTTTCCTGTCTGTCTCGTTCAGCCTGTCGTTTCCTTTCTTGTCTGTCAAGTTCGTCCTTCTTGTCCTGTCGGTCACGTTCTTCTTTTCTTGTCAGTCGCTCAAATTCTTCCTTCCGTTCTGCTTCTAAGCGTTTTAGAACGCTTCGGGCTCTAACGCGTGCATCTCGCTCTGTCTGTTCCTCACTACCAGGAGTTTCGAAAGTTAATCTCTTCGTAGGAGATCCCCCTGTAGCCATGGTTAGTTTAGAAAAGCTTTATCACAAAAGTAAGTCTAACGCAGCTATAGCTAGAACACGCGGTGATGAAACAATGGATACAAAAATCCAGCAACCAGAAAATGCAGAAGAAAAATCCAAACGGTGTAGAACAAAACGCGTAGCCTACTTTATGGCTGCTTTTTGCGGTAAAACAGAGTGTTCCCCACAGCCTTGGTTAGGACAGAAGTCCTCGGACCCTTCCCCCCCAAATTCCAACAAAGTCAAAATATGGAGAAAAATCCAAGTAAAACAAGACGGTAGAAATGTAACCTGTTACAGAATGCGAAACAACAATGTAGAGAACAATGAGTAAAACGAATAACAAATCCGCTAACCCCGCTCAGCTCTCTGCAACGGAAAACTCTGAACGTACAACAACAAAGATTCACAAACAAAGGAAAGGGAAGTAATCACAGTTAGCGCATACAATAGCTCACAAATTACAATTTACATTTCCTGCAAGATGTGAATCGCTTAAGGTGTGGTATATGATCAAAACTATACAAAAAAGGGTAGCACCAAGCAGAAAATAAGTCGAGCACTGACGAGATTATCTGCTCTTAGTTATCCTTAATTGGTGGGTCTTTATCAGTTGGAAATTAACTGAGTAAATCCCGGCTTGGCCCCCATGTGTCACGTTTCACTATATCACTTAAAGTGATTATGA
>NC_090253.1:0-10000 GCF_037325665.1 Littorina saxatilis
TCTCGTTCTTTCTCTTCCTCTGTCAGTGTCTCTCGTTCTTTCTCTTCCTCTGTCAGTGTCTCGTTCTTTCTCTTCCTCTGTCAGTGTCTCTCGTTCTTTCTCTTCCTCTGTCAGTGTCTCGTTCTTTCTCTTCCTCTGTCAGTGTCTCGTTCTTTCTCTTCCTCTGTCAGTGTCTCGTTCTTTCTCTTCCTCTGTCAGTGTCTCTCGTTCTTTCTCTTCCTCTGTCAGTGTCTCGTTCTTTCTCTTCCTCTGTCAGTGTCTCGTTCTTTCTCTTCCTCTGTCAGTGTCTCGTTCTTTCTCTTCCTCTGTCAGTGTCTCGTTCTTTCTCTTCCTCTGTCAGTGTCTCGTTCTTTCTCTTCCTCTGTCAGTGTCTCGTTCTTTCTCTTCCTCTGTCAGTGTCTCTCGTTCTTTCTCTTCCTCTGTCAGTGTCTCGTTCTTTCTCTCCTCTGTCAGTGTCTCTCGTTCTTTCTCTTCCTCTGTCAGTGTCTCGTTCTTTCTCTTCCTCTGTCAGTGTCTCGTTCTTTCTCTTCCTCTGTCAGTGTCTCGTTCTTTCTCTTCCTCTGTCAGTGTCTCGTTCTTTCTCTTTGTTTTTCTTTTGATGCTAGGAGATCGGCAGAAACTGAGAAATAGGCGAACACATAAACCACCTCCCTGTCTCTCTCTCTCTCTCTCTCTCTCTCTCTCTCTCTCTCTCTCTCTCTCTCTCTCTCTCTCTCTCTCTCTCTCTCTCTCTCTCTCTCTCTCTCGCTCGCTCGCTACCCCATACCCCACCCCACCCTTCTACCCTCATCGTTATTTGTCTCATCTGTCCGTCACTTCTGTCGCATTGTCCCCTCCCAGAGTGACGGACAAATGAGAGCCCGGATGGGGCAGAGTAAGAGAGGGGGAGGAAGAGAGAGGGGGAGAGAGAGAGAGAGAGGGGGAGGGAGAGAGAGAGTGTGTGTGTGTGCGTGTGCGTGCTGGGAGAGGGAGGGAGAGAGAGAGCAATATATCCCCTATATCTTCATGGTATGATCGTGCATACATCTTGTGTATAGTAACATCTTCCCACAGTCTCGGCACAATGTCGCTGTTCTCTTTCGATCTCAGTCTCCCCCCATTCTCTCCGGATCTTCAGTGTGCTGCATTCTTGTACGAGTAGAAGACAGTTGCCGTTATTGTCGATTTCCCTCCTCCAATATCACAGCCCATATTACTGCCAGCGGCGGTTTGTTCAATAAAGAATCGAGTTCGTAATCTCGCTATATTACTATCTGATCAGATTTTGGTCTGTATTGATTTGAAGGCGAGATTGCTTGGCCGTTCGTACGCCGGTCCGAGTAGACTTGCGCTTCGAAAAGCAATTATGGAAATTGTCGTATGCAGGAACGAAATCAAAGAATAATCCCCCTGCGCACCGCTCTACGATCACTGAACGAGGGTCGTGTTTGGTGGGAAATGAGCTAGCTCAAAGGTGATGCGTGTATGGTACAGATAGATACATGCGAACAGCAACAGACGCACGCATACACGCAGAGAGAGAGAGAGAGAGAGAGAGAGAGAGAGAGAGAGAGAGAGAGAGAGAGAGATAGAGAGAGAGAGAGAGAGAGAGAGAGAGAGAGAGAGAGAGAGAGAGAGAGAGAGAGAGAGAGAGAGATATGATGATGATGATGATGATGATGATGATGATGATGATGATGATGATGATGGAACTTTATTTTTCAAGGATAGAGGTTTAAGGCTACGCCTTTTCTTACAACCGGTCCTTACTTCTAATACAAATGTCTAATACATGCTAAACAAAGAAAACAACCTGACAAATAAACGAACAAACCAGCAAACAAACAATCGAACAAAGAAGCAAACAAGCAAATAAACACAAACGACACAATGACAAAGTAAGCATACATAAAATAAAAAAAATAAAAAATAAAAATTAAAGAAAGAGAGAGAGAGAGAGAGAGAGAGAGAGAGAGAGAGAGAGAGAGAGAGAGAGAGAGAGAGAGAGAGAGAGAGAGAGAGAGAGAGAGAGAGAGAGAGAGAGAGAGAGAGAGAGAGAGAGAGAGAGAGAGAGAGAGAGAGAGAGAGAGAGAGAGAGAGAGAGAGAGGCAGGCGCTTACCAGAGACAGAGTTAAAACACAACATACTTTAACGAATAGAATGGCTTTAGAAAAAACAATGGTCAGTCCCGACAGTGTGGTCAGTGCCAGAAAACATGACACCAGGCAAATCACACAGCACACATTATTCGCTTTGCACTACTATCGTCCGTGCATTGGAATCTGCTTGACAGGAACACGCTTTGTTTTGCCAATAATTGTACAACACGGGCCTTTCGCTGTGTACTAATCCTTTTTGTTTTGTTGTGCGATCTCCAGGTTATCATCTGTTTTGCTTGGTCTTGCTTTCTTCGGTCATAAATTGCCGCGGATTTGGTTCTCTTTCTGAGTCAGTGAGACCCTTTTCATTGATGTTGCTGACTTCTGAATTTGCATCCGTAATTCAGCCCCAGTTTCTCACCTCCTTCAGTCTTGGCTTAGTTTGCCTGAAAACATGTTTGCTTTGCCTTGCATTGCCAAGACGTTTCGTTTTTTGTCTTCTCTGAAAGCCTCACACGTTGACATCGCCAATACTTCACAAAGGCTGAACATTCAGGACCAAAGGCTGAACATTCAGGACCAAAGGCTGAACATTCAGGACCAAAGGCTGAACATTCAGGACCAAAGGCTGAACATTCAGGACCAAAGGCTGAACATTCAGGACCAAAGGCTGAACATTCAGGACCAAAGCTTCGTTCAAAGAGCTTCGTGAAGTCGACTTCGTCCAATCAGGCTTTTACCTGGGTTCAGAATGGTTTGCCTTGTTTTCTGGGAACAGGACTTGCCCTCGCAATCAGTCTGTAACCCCCCCCCCCCCCCCACCACCACCACCACCACCACTCCCCCTTATTCTGTATTCATGATGAAGTCACGTCGTGTGTGTAGGAGGCTGGCAGTCTTCCAGAACGGTCACTGTGTGGCCGGTCTTTCTTTCTCGTTTTGTCACGCTTCTCTTTCCTTCGTGCATCGCACAATGTTCCTGTTGAATTGGGATGGACTGTCAAACGGCAAAAGTCTCTTTTTTTTAGGGGGGGGGGGGGTCTTTAACATCATGTATGGTGCCTTTTTTTTATCATTGTGGGTCTCCACACGCTCAGAATCTGTTATAATTCCCAAAGCTTTGTGGGTAACCATTTTTCTGTCAATCGCAATGGATTTTAAGACGGACAGATTCTGTCTTTGTCTTGAAGTCTTCGTGAGTTCCACAAGGTGTCCGTCTGGTTCATTGTCATTTGTTTTTTTAAATGGTCAAATCTTGATTTGTTCTTGAAGACTTCGTGGAAGTCTTCTTATGTTTAATCATAAAGGCTGATTAGATTCTTCCATCGTCTCCACGTCTTTGTGGACGTATTGTTCCTGCCCCTTCGCCGTCACCCAACCCCACTCTTCCTCCCCCCCCCCCCCCCCCCCCCCTCTTAGCCTCTGCTTGCCCTTCGTTTGGCCTTATCCGTCTCTCATTGCCAGGGCAGAGGTGTGGCCTTATCCGTCTCTCATTGCCAGGGCAGAGGTGTGGCCTTATCCGTCTCTCATTGCCAGGGCAGAGGTGTGGCCTTATCCGTCTCTCATTGCCAGGGCAGAGGTGTGGCCTTATCCGTCTCTCATTGCCAGGGCAGAGGTGTGGCCTTATCCGTCTCTCATTGCCAGGGCAGAGGTGTGGCCTTATCCGTCTCTCATTGCCAGGGCAGAGGTGTGGCCTTATCCGTCTCTCATTGCCAGGGCAGAGGTGTGGCCTTATCCGTCTCTCATTGCCAGGGCAGAGGTGTGGCCTTATCCGTCTCTCATTGCCAGGGCAGAGGTGTGGCCTTATCCGTCTCTCATTGCCAGGGCAGAGGTGTGGCCTTATCCGTCTCTCATTGCCAGGGCAGAGGTGTGCTGAGAATGATAGGAGGGACTGAAGAAAGTCTGGCCCCATCAAATTAAAAATCACACACATCGGTGGCAGGACTGGATTGTCTCCCCCCGCGCTATCGAGACGACAAGCGGCCTTCCTTGTCCCCTTGTCTGGTCTCTGGCTTTGTCTCTCGGTTCCAGTCTTTGTCTCTATTTTTGTCATTGTCTCTGTATCTCTGTGTCTCTGTCTTCGTGGATGGCTCTTGGTTTCAGCAAAGAGCTCTTTGTTTCAGGTTCTTTTTCGTGTGTGTCGAAATGTGGGGTTTCCGCGTGTTACTTACTCCTGCGTTCCGTGTGTCCCTGTTATTGATGCTAGCACAAACATTTTCTCGTGTCATTTTCTTGTGTCACGTACCCCCCCCCCCCCTCCCCCCCATACCCCCGCGACCCACCACCTCTTGTCCAATTGTCCACCCTCCAAGAAAGGAGTAGGGGTGCCAGACGGGACGGGACGGAATAAATGAAGCGAGTGGAAGAAGTGACAGAGATTGAAGAGTTCAGAGGAGGGAAGGTTAAGAGAGACTGAGAAGGATGTGGAGGGTGCACCACGGGGGATGACACATGATTTTCTGTTATTGTATGTTCACGACCCTTTCTTCTTTTTGATTGTAAGTGTGTGTGTGTGTGGGTGTGGGTGTGGGTGTGTTTTGTTTGATAACTTTTGTATCTTTTCTTTTACATTAACGGCGAATGCGTCTACAAAGATAAGGAATAATCTCGCTGTTGTTCAGTTTTTGTTTGACGCGAGTGGGAAAAGTTGGGATTTGCGGCTGGACGCTTTTCAAGCTCATTCGATCGTTTTGTTGACCGTGCTTTTGTCGTTTCCTACGTTTTAATAATGTATCATCACGCCTTTATCCTAGCTGTTCGTCTTCTTAACTTTATTTAAGAACATATAGTGTCTGTTTGTTTTTTCTTCAGACTGTTCCCTCCGTTTTGGGGCGAATGGGTCAAACGGACGACAATCTTTTTTAAATGTGTATTATGTCACTCTGCTCCGAACACATCTTTCAGCGATGTCCCTTACTAGATGAGGAACGAAAAGAAGTGTGGCCGTCACCAACTCCCTTGCAGACCAAACTATACGGCAGTCGACAGGAGTTGGAGAAAACGACAACATTTATCACCAGTGCTGGACTGATTGTGTAACCTTTGCGAACGCCAAGAAGAAGAAGAAGAAGACTCTGCTCCGAGTGTAATGCAGCGAGTGGCTCTCTGTGGAATCGTTGACATAGAATGCTGACACGAAGACTCATTTAGGCATCGTAAGCATGACAGTCAGCAATCTTCTTCTTCTTCTTCTTGTCGATCACTCAGATGGAAACGCCGGTTCTCCGCGCAAATGTTGCTGTGCGCTGTAGGTCGTCCAGACTGCCATAGAGCTTCCCTTGCACCGTGGTCGCCTCCGCCCAGATCTGGCTCCTGAGGCCATCGTGTAGTGGGCAAGTCTGCAGCAGGTGTTCCGTTGTCATGCTGCCTGTTTGACAAGGGCACTGGTCTGACTGGCCAATTCTCAACTTGGTGAAAAGGTGGTGGTTCATTCAGCAATCAGTTGCAACACGCTCACACATGCACATTCTTTCCTCGGTCGATTTTAACCTTAGGCCAAAAAAAAAAGTTGTATGTTTCTGGTAACATGGCTAACAAAAATAGGGTAGGTAGGTAGGGATTTTTGTGTGTGTGTGTGTGTGGTCAGGGTAGAAAATAACTATACAGTGACGCAAGGAGACTGGACTTACTATACAAAGAGACTGGACTTACTATACAAAGAGAAAGACAACACATTACAAAACAAATGAGACAAAAGGGATGCGGGGTTATCCCCCTTGTGTCGTCTGCCGTCTGTTACTTTCGTTTTGACGCTTTTTTTAATTTTTTTTTTACAAATGCAATAAAAACAAGTCGCGTAAGGCGAAAATATAACATTTAGTCAAGTAGCTGTCGAACTCACAGAATGAAACTGAACGCAATGCCATTTTTCAGCAAGACCGTATACTCGTAGCATCGTCAGTCCACCGCTCATGGCAAAGGCAGTGAAATTGACAAGAAGAGCGGGGTAGTAGTTGCGCTAAGAAGGATAGCACGCTTTTCTGTACCTCTCTTCGTTGTAACTTTCTGAGCGTGTTTTTAATCCAAACATATCATATCTATATGTTTTTGGAATCAGGAACCGACAAGGAATAAGATGAAAGTGTTTTTAAATTGATTTCGACAATTTAATTTTGATAATAATTTTTATATATTTAATTTTCAGAGCTTGTTTTTAATCCAAATATAACATATGTATATGTTTTTGGAATCAGAAAATGATGGAGAATAAGATGAACGTAAATTTGGATCATTTTATAAATGTTTATTTTTTTTTTACAATTTTCAGATTTTTAATGACCAAAGTCATTAATCAATTTTTAAGCCACCAAGCTGAAATGCAATACGAAGTCCGGGCTTCGTCGAAGATTACTTGACCAAAATTTCAACCAATTAGGTTGAAAAATGAGGGCGTGACAGTGCCGCCTCAACTTTCACGAAAAACCGGATATGACGTCATCAAAGACATTTATCAAAAAAATGAAAAAAAACGTTCGGGGATTTCATACCCAGGAACTCTCATGTCAAATTTCATAAAGATCGGTCCAGTAGTTTAGTCTGAATCGCTCTACACACACACACAGACAGACAGACAGACACACACACACACACACACACACACACACACACACACACGCACGCACATACACCACGACCCTCGTCTCGATTCCCCCCTCTACGTTAAAACATTTAGTCAAAACTTGACTAAATGTAAAAAGTCTAGGGTCGGCGGGAAAAAACTAGGTAGGGTTGGGTGACCAGAAACATACGACTTTTTTGTTTTGGCCTTACAAGAAGCGGCATTTGCCTCGTAACTGTGACAGCTGCGTTATTTCATAAATCGCGGCGGTTTTATCCAAGGCTCTTGGCACAAAGGAAGCATATGTCATGGCGAGGCAGATTTTAAACACGGCTCGGGCTTTGAAGTTCACTTATGAAGGTGTGAGAAGTCTACTGCAGCTCTGTTTGCAGTGTGCTGTTGATACTTTTAATCCGGCTGTGTATAATCTCTGTCTCTGTCTCTGTCTCTGTCTCTCTCTTTCTCTCTCTCTCACACACACACACACACACACACACACACACACACACACACAATCCTCCCCCTTGTCTCACCCTCCACGCATTGACTTGATTTTCAACTTAAAATGTGAATGTTGGCTAGGATCAGTATAGAGAGAAAGTGATTTATTTGTCCTCGTCGCCTGGACGTGCTCTTTGTCATGCTAATTTTCCCCTATGCTGCGTCATTCAGAATGGCGACTTTCCGTGTTGCGCATAAGAAGAAGGCTGGCTCGAGTGACAAGGGCCGTCGTCGAGGATTTACTTTTGGATTAGACCCGCAATAAAAACTGGAGAAAAAAACCGCTGCCTTTGTGCAGCTCCATTAGCTGAGAGGACACATGGAAGGGTTTGTCTAAGTATACTTGTTCATGTGTGTGTGTGTGTATACCTAGATAGGTTCGAGTGGTTCGCATTAATTGATTTTGAATTGAATGTAACTCTTGTCGGTAGGCCTGGCGACGCTATGCTGCGAGCAAACTGTTCCCTTCTCGTGTGACAGTGGTGACCCTCTTGACAAAGTCACTGCTTTATTACTTGAACCAGAGAGAGAGAGAGAGAGAGAGAGAGAGAGAGAGAGAGAGAGAGAGAGAGAGAGAGAGAGAGAGAGAGAGAGAGAGAGAGAGAGGGAGAGGGAGAGGGAGATAGGGAGAGAGAGAGGGGGAGAGAGAGGGGGAGAGAGAGGGAGAGAGAGAGGGAGAGGGAGAGGGAGAGAGAGGGAGAGAGAGAGGGAGAGGGGGAGAGAGAGGGTGAGAGAGAGGGAGAGAGAGAGGAGAGAGAGGGAGAAAGAGAGGTAGAGAGAGAAAGAGGGAGATAGAGGGAGAGGGTGAGAGTGAGACAGAGGGAGAGAGAGAGAGAGGGAGAGAGAGAGAAAAGGAGAGAGAGGGAAGGAGAGAGAGAGAGAAAGGGAGAGAGAGAGAGAGAGGGAGAGAGGGAGGGAGAGAGGGAGAGGGAGAGAGGCAGAGGGAGAGAGAGAGAGTGGACTGTCTGTATTGAAGTCCAGGTTAAGACTTTCACCATGATCCTCTTGGCGAGATCATTAACACAGCAGAGCTACAAGAGTCACACCATGCCATTACTTACAGAGCTACAAGAGTCACACCATGCCATTACTTACAGAGCTACAAGAGTCACACCATGCCATTACTTACAGAGCTACAAGAGTCACACCATGCCATTACTTACAGCTAGAGCTACAAGAGTCACACCATGCCATTACTTACAGAGCTACAAGAGTCACACCATGCCATTACTTACAGCTAGAGCCACAAGAGTCACACCATGCCATTACTTACAGAGCTACAAGAGTCACACCATGCCATTACTTACAGAGCTACAAGAGTCACACCATGCCATTACTTACAGAGCTACAAGAGGCACACCATGCCATTACTTACAGCTAGAAAAAAACCAAGTGTCGCTAAACAGTATACTAGTACACCTTGATCTCTGAGAGAAATAAATCAGCATTAGCGATGGAAGTCATACCACGAGCTGCAGGAACAAGACATGAACATAAGCAATAAAAGGCAAACCCTGCCAATACTCAGAAGAGAATATGCAGACGAGCGGAAAGTGGTTATTGACGCTTGTTTCTAGATTGGCGCATACCACCAGCAGTGCCATTGCCCCCCCTAATGGCGTCATCATTGATTGAACAAGATTGCAATCAGCCCGCTGAGGCTTTGCCAGCAACAGTGATAGAGTGAAAGGCTGTTATGTGACTGTGATAGGCTGACGTGTGAAATGACAGTGTGATATCATAATTATGTGACGTGTGAAATGACAGTGTGATATCATAATTATGTGACGTGTGAAATGACAATGTGATATCATAATTATGTGACGTGATAGGCTGACGTGTGAAGTGACAGTGTGATATCATAATTATGTGACTGTGATAGGCTGACGTGTGAAGTGACAATGTGATATCATAATTATGTCACACGCTTTCCTTCTTTGCCACTACTAAAGCAAACGTGTGCAAGAACGGATTCAAACTCGAAATCGTCCCTCCAAAAGCCCCAAAATGCACACACGACTTTTATTTCTCCTGCTGTTATCGTTTCTTCTCTTTACAAATTCTTCAACGCTGAGAATACTGAGAATGGC
The DNA here is from genome assembly GCF_037325665.1 of Littorina saxatilis. Classification (NCBI taxonomy): domain Eukaryota; kingdom Metazoa; phylum Mollusca; class Gastropoda; order Littorinimorpha; family Littorinidae; genus Littorina; species Littorina saxatilis. The sequence continues at coordinate 9,228 of NC_090253.1, forward strand.
ATCCCAGACGACAGTACTGTTTCCATACGCGAATTTAGCTGCCCTTGGAAAGTGGCTCGCTCTTGGAAAGTGTCTAATGTATACTATATTAATATTACTATATAATTATATTCACGTCATATTACATATTCATAGCATATAGTATTCATATTGTTTTACTTCGTATATTAGATTTTGTGTTTCGTGTGGCCGTGGTGCTTATGCTTATTTACTGTACATTTACATGTTATGCCTATATGAATTCATTATATTATGTTGTTTATATGCGTGCGGATGTGTTAGTGTGAATGTAAAGGGCACGTTGTAAGATTAGGCCCTTGGCTTAAAATGTTTACCCTTTATGTCAATAAAAAGTTCTAAGTCTAAGTCTAAGGCATGTTAGTCTGAAACTAGAAGGACAGAGTTCTGAACATAGATTTATCCTACATACGTGAGAGAGACACTCGTGAGATAATAATCGTTCAAATCACACGTGTGTATATCATGTAAATGAGGTCATGTCAAGCAAGTCTGGCAGGGACCTGTTTTTCTACTGATTATGATGCCAAAGTCACCGAGACAAACGTCATTATAGAAACACAAATTGCGCTCGCTAATTACCCTCGATGAATTTTTAGAACTAACACGTCACGCCACACTTTCAGAGTGACGGATTTTTTACTTTGACGTAATAGATTGCACGAGGCTTTAGAAGAGATCGAGGTTCTAAAACAAGCGTCTTCAAGTTAGCTGCCTCGACTGCAGGACATTTTCAGTAAAATACACGTAAGTAC